>NC_068992.1:65789487-65791457 GCF_001194135.2 Octopus bimaculoides | reverse complement strand
ATATATATATATATGCATATTTATAGACACGCTGATACATACATGGATAGTTGCATAGATATAAACATAGATTCGTATATATTTACATATGTTCACACGTGGGAGAATTGGTTTACGTTTATTGATTATAAACTACGATTTGGTAGAGTTACAGACACTGGAAAGCGTCGGAGTAGATATGTATTGCGGTATTTAGTTGCCGCCCGCTATACTCTAAGTTCAAATTTTGCCAGAAGCAATATTACTTTTCTTCCCTACATAGGTCAGCAAATTAAATACTGGCGGCGAGTATAACGGAAATTTCTTCCCCATCCAAATATGTACGCATGTATGTATGTGTGTGTGTGTATATATATATATATATAAAGAGAGAGAGAGAGAGAGAGAGAGATTTGAATGTATATGTATATATGTCTATATATAATATAATTACAAACATATATTTGCATATACTCAACAATATATATGTAGACAAGCCTATGCATATAAACCCATACTACCATTTGAGCGGTAAAATACTCACACGCACTCACATGCACACTCACACACTTCTCTGCACGTGAAATCACGTGGTTTTCAAAAATTCATTGTGTATTTCCTAAGATAATTCCCTCAAACAAGTTCCTTTCGTTCTCTTCTACTGGAGCTAATGTTTAACATTCTCATTGAATACGCTACGAGACGCTTATGCTTCTCTTCTAGCTACGGGCAACATAACTGAAAGTGAAAGTAGCCACAATCGGAAATTTGAGCAGATAGTTAATTTGATTATAGTTAATATAATTTTCTGTTTATATACATGTATATACGCTGATTGTTTAGATAGAAGCATACATGCTTCAGTGCCCCTCCACGCGTATATACCTTGACACACATACACATAGACACATATATATGATCATACAGTTATACACGTATACGTACTTGCACACACATATATACATCCACACACACACGTACATATATTAATACGTACATTATCACATGCACACATATACATCCATACATACATGCATTCACGCGTACACATCACGTCTATCCATTCAAAACATAAACAAATACACGCTGATATATATAAACACATACACATATACACACATCCCTGCATATATGCATCATGAACGATTTATGAGTATAAAATGGGGACGTTTTATGCATAAATAACACAGCAGCGCTATTGGCGAAAATATGAAGCGCAACCAGTGGAAACGTGCGGCACATCTAGCTCTTTGTATTCACAACTACATCTATACACACACACACACGTGCCCGCAAATACACGTATAGATATAGCTATTAGATAAACAATGTGTGTTTGATAAGGAATAAACTCTTTACTTTCAACATCGCTTCATTCGCACCTCTTACTTCCGAAACCATGTAATTCTATTTAATATTTTGAGCACATGAGAAAAATGTTTGGCACAGTTTTGAGCGTCACACAGGCACGTGTTCGTATATATGTATGTATATATGTAAGTAGGTAGGTCGGTAGGTATGTTCTATTATGTTTTTAATTATTCAAATTCTTCTAAGGAAGGAGTTGGTTTCTAACAAAGATACAACACTCCGTCGTTAGAATGAAACAACGCCACCTTTTAAACTTGATAAAAATCTTGCATATTTTTACTGTTCTACTTACAAATTGTATTTGTAACGTGTGAATCAGTTGGCTGATTTCTTTCTCTGAAAATCCAAGCTGATGCACACACATATATATCTATGTTTATATACAAGCGTGTATGTATCTATGTATGTCTGTATTTATATATGCACGTATGCTTGCATATATGAATGCAGGAATGTGTATGCATATATGCAGGGTTGTATGTATGGATGTGTATATGCATATGTTTATGTTTGTACCTATGTATACATATATACATTCATGTATACAGCTTTACAAATATACATAGACATGCAAACATATATATATATATCATTATATATATATATGTATATGTCATTAT
>NC_068992.1:65785391-65787371 GCF_001194135.2 Octopus bimaculoides | reverse complement strand
ATATATATATATATATATATATATATATATATATATATACACATATATGTATATATATATAATCTATGCATATACACACAGAAATACATATACTTCTGTGTGCGTATATATATGCATATATACATATGTACATGCACACACACACACACACACGCACACAAACACACACATGTGAACGGAAATAACACCACAAGCAAAGTCCCAATTAATCGGTAGGTAAAAGAAGCAGGTAAAATGTCACATCTAATTTAAATATCATAAAGAGTATTTAAATAATTAAACAAATAATTTATTACGTCACTTATTAACTAACAATATACGAGTTGTGTATAATGACAATCCAATTTGCATCTTGGTGAACAAATAATGATTTTTTTTATTCAATAATTCACATGAAATAACCTCTCTTTAAGATTTTTACGAGTGATTGTGATATAACTTTTCAGTAACTTTGTTTTTGGCGCCATTTCTACCTGGATTCATGTATGCATGTGTGTGTGTGTGTGTGAGCGAGTGTACACACATGACGCGCGCGCGTACACACACACACATACAGGTAGATATGTGTGCCTGTATGTATGTGTGTACGTGTGTTTTTATGTATGTATGCATGTCTGTAGGTATTTATTTGTGTTCATGTTTGCCGGAGCTGATGGTGTATAAGCTAAAAGGTAATCAATAAACGCGGTAGAGTTTGTCTATAGATGTTTCTACAAACATGTAAAAAAAAATCCTCTCTCCTATGTAATTTCTATACAATTCTCTAACGTCTTCTACGTCAGCTACATATGTCTTTCGACTGCATTCATTTATGGAGCTATGTTTACTTTGTAAATAACAGTGCAACGAAAGGCTTACAGAAAATCCCTTTAAAACAACACTATCACAACATATGTATACATCCAGGCACTCGAAAAGACTTCTCACCACCTTCCTCTCCAGATACATCTGGAATATAACGGATGTTAATGCTAGTAATTATAAAATGCATTGTTATGCATCACACTAGATTAATTCTCCTAGAAGTTGTGACTTGTGTCTCTCGGAGAGTTATTGGTGTATTCTTTCAGACATTCACATCGATAACTATTGAGAGTTTTCCCAATCTTACAAGGAAAAGATAAAATAGTTTATTTCCAATATAATGGAACCGACATATACTGAAAATGGTGATATACTGAGAAAGAAAGGCGTTTTAGTTAAACAGCACTGAATCTACCTCAGCGATGGCGTCCTCCGTTGCATTTTGCGTTTTACGCATTATACTGAAGAAATGAAAATACTATGTTCTGCTTGCAGATAAATGAATATGTCACGTGTTCTGCTTATAATTGCATAGATAATTATGTGTCGCATTTTTAAAGGCTTTGGAAATGAGTCAAGTTTCGATCAATAACCATATTTCCGGCTGTTTGCGATTTTTCAACAATTCAAGAAACTTTGACTTCTAATAATAATAGACAGGTCTTAGAGAATGTCAGAACGCTTATATTCTGGGATATGTCGATTCACTCATTGAAGAATATAGATACCAAAGAAGTAGGCACTATTGTCAAGGACGAGCAGGCAAAGAAATGCCTACCAATCGATTTATAATCCTAAAGAGGATAATATACTGCTAAAATAAATGGAGAAGTGATCTACGTGTAAAGATCTGGAAATAGAGATCAACAGAACGTGGAGGCGGGAAAACAAACACAACTGAAAACAATACCTCCTATTTCTACTCTAGGCACGAGGTCTTGAAAATGTTTTGTGGGAAGGGGTTAAGTCGATTACATCGACCCCAGTACGTAACTGGTACTTATTTCATCGACTCCGAAGGGATGAAAGACAAAGTCAACCTCGGCGGAATTTGAACTCAGAACGTAAAGACTGTTGAAATACCACAAAGCATTTCGCCCGGTGTGCTAACGATTCAGCCAGTTCGTCGCCTAATAATAATAATAATAATAATAATAATAATAATAATAATAATAA
>NC_068992.1:65782829-65784922 GCF_001194135.2 Octopus bimaculoides | reverse complement strand
AATAATAATAATAATAATAATAATAATAATAATAATAATAATAATAATAATAATAATGATAATAATAATAATAATAATAATAATGGTGATAATAATAATAATAATAATAATAATAATAATAATAATAATAATGGTGATAATAATAATAATAATAATAATAATAATAATAATAATAATAAAAATAATATCTTCCTGTTAGGCAATAAATGTAATGAATAGAGTAAATCCCTTTGAGAATACGGAAGGAACAAAGTTAAACCTAAAAACTGATTTCTAAAATTAGCCGAAGGCCAGCGAGATGAGAGGCGCAATAAATCGATGACCAATAGATGTCGAAGAGTGATAGATGTTTTCTCAACACAGGAAACCTAAAAAGTGAATTCAACCCCGGTGAGATTTGAACTTGTAGAAGTAATGTCTAAAAATAAAGAGCAGAAAAGAAAATCAAACGCAACGCCTGTGAATAAAAATATCAATTTTCTTTGTGCTATGTTATGAAAGTCTAAATGGGTGACCATGTGTACTTTAAATAAATAACCAGGGCAACGTAATTGAAAAGGAGAAAATTCATGTACTCTAAAGGGTAAAGCCTGGGGTTAAACAACAACAGCAGTAACAACAACGGTGGTGATGACGGCAAAGGAGACACTAGCAGCAGCAGCAGCAATAACACCGGTGATGACCTCGATGACAACAAAATAGCAGCAACTGAAACCCTGCTCAGTCCAACCGTGAGGGCGATTCTGTTTTTCTCTGGAAGAAATAGGCTCTGGTTAAACTTTCTGAGGGACGGATACCACCAGGATTTTTGAAGAGAAAAATATCGGCGCCATTACGAGTCGTTTAAGTTTTGCGGACTGAAAGAAAGTGCGCTATGAAGGATAGAGAGAAGTTCTTGAGAGAATGAACGAATAGCTTTCACCCACCTAAACAAGAGATAGATAAAGAAAAGAGGTGCGAAAGAAAAGAGAATTATCGATGAGTTGGAGGCGAAAAATGGAAGCAATTGAACTAGTAAAATAAAATAACAAATAGAATTATTAAAGAAAAATAATCATTGAAGAGAAAAAGGAAATAAGAGACATAGGAGAGCGTGATTAAAACCAGATAAACTAGTAGAGAGAGAACGATGGGAAAATCTTTAAAGATAATAAAGAATTTGTAAGATATCCCGGGAGATTCCTTAGGAGATTAAATCAAACATAGAGATAAAAGAAACATCGACAAATCGTACAAATAGAGACTGAATAGAGAGACATATTGGGGGTAAAGTGTCAGTTGTAGTTAGAAAATAACATGGTTTATATACAGGAGATTCAACGAGACAACGAGAGAGTGTCTATGTGGTTTCTCAAATTGCTGGAAATAACAGTTAAATATCGTTTATATCAGTCACCAAGCATACAAGACCAGAAGCGAATACAAAGTGAAAATAAGCTAGACGTAGTACAGGGCAGAAAACCGTGTTGATAGCCATGTAAAGTTGAAAGCGACTTGAGGGCTTTTTCTCTAGATGAGCGGGAAAGGGGGGGGATACGGAGAACAGGGAAGGAGGAGCAACAGCAGATGCAGCGACGCAATAAGGCTTTAGAAACGGGTCGTTGCAGAGCACCATCGGTCGCAGTTGCCAGGTTTACCAGGTCCGTGGGTTTCTGCACATTGGTAAGCTAAAAGCTACCATACGTAACTCCTTTGTCAGAATAGGCAAGGATGGGCTCACATTCTTTGGATAGCTGACATGGAAAATTCCGTGGAATATCCTTGGAACTTTTACAAATAGTTCGTCAATTTGGGACTTCAATGTGCTTTGCAGTTTAATGCATTCTCTCATGCGATTGTCACTTTATCTGAAGACTTCTCATGCATTTCATATAAGTCCTTCGGATTAGATCTCTGTTGGCCTTTCGAAACAAACAAGAAAGATATCCAATCAGCTTCAAACGTAACATGGACAAAAGTTTTCTAGGGATACCAGATAAGCCACCTACACCTGGATATATGTCAGCGAACAACAGCTTCCCGGACCAAGATACCACAAAATGTAACCTACAAAGAGATCTTATGTATGTATATATATATATATATATATATAT
>NC_068992.1:65780667-65782622 GCF_001194135.2 Octopus bimaculoides | reverse complement strand
ACCAAGATACCACAAAATGTAACCTACAAAGAGATCTTATGTATGTATATATATATATATATATATATGTGTATTTATTGAGTGGAAAACACCTAAAGCTCCACGAGGCTCCACCAGAGGGTGGTGGCAAACCATGCTATACTCTTTCACCACAACTTTCTCTCACTCATTCTTCCTGTTTCTCTTGTACATGTATTTCAAAGGGCCAGCATTGTCACACTACGATAAGGGTACGCGTATCTGTGGAGTGCTCAGCCACTTGCACGTTAATTTCACGAGCAGGCTGTTCCGTTGATTAGATCAACTGGAACCCTCGTCGTCGTAACCGACGGAGGGCCGTAATGTCAGCTCGAGGCAATTTTGGTTTATATCCTTCGACAACTTACGCCAAATATGTACCAGTCATGTATTCGGTTCGATTTAAACGACTGCATTCTCTTTCTAGCGAAGAATTATTTCTCTCTTTGAGCCTTAAAGAAAAACCAAAAAGAATCTTTTGATGACCATTCTTTGCTATCAATGAAAAACACTCCGTTTAACGTTGTCAGTTATATATTGATGTTGATGTTATTGTCGTTCGTGGTTGTAGTGGTGGCGGTGGTGGTGGTGGTAGAAAAAACTAGAAATGTCAACTGTTGTGGTCGTGGTTGGAATGGTGTCGTGTGAGAAGTGAATGCAGCTGTAGTGTTAGTGGTAGGAATGCTGGTGGCGATGGTGGTGGTAGTGGTGGTGATGGTGGCGGCAGTAAAGGTGGTGGTGGCAGTACTGGTGGTGTTATTACTATTAACATTTTTTGTAGCTTTTCTTTTTAACTAGTTCCCCATTCAAATTTTATAAAGTGTCGTTCCTAATTCAATTCCTTCACCAAATTACCAGAATCACTAAAAACAGTGCCTGCAGAGCTGGAAAATAATAATAGCTATGGCATCTTCATCATCATCATCATCATCATGATCGTCGTCGTCGTCGTCGTCGTCGTCGTCGTCGTCGTCGTCGTCATCATCATCACCATCATCACCATCAAAGCCGACGACCTCATCATAAGCTGTAACTGCAAAAGCGGAAGCGGTGGCCGGCTGGCGGTGCTGACGGAGGCTGATGCTAGTGGTGCGGCTGGTGGAGGCAGCCGGTGTGTTTGCAATTGTGTGTGTTTGTGTGTATTTCTGTGTGTGTGTGTGTGTGTGTGTGTGTGTGTTTTTGTCTGTATGTATATACACCTTAATATATATAAATAAAATTACACACAATACGGTGTCAAAATTGTTATGAGTACTAATTGGCAACTGACGAAAGGATCCGACTTGTGCACATATGTCTGTGCTGTATTTTCCCTTCGTCTGTAAACTCTTCTGATATTTCTATTATATTTTACATATATTTTTGCAATATATACACGCATGCATATAAACGTACGTGCGCATGTATGTATGTACATACGACGGGCTTCTTTCAGTTTTCGTCTAGCGATTTCACTCGTAATGCATTAATCGGCCCGGGGCTAAAAGCGGAGCTACTAGCGCAAGATGCCAGACAATGAGATTGAACTCAAAACCATATAACTTCGAAGCAAGCGGCTTAAGCGTACCACCCACTGCCTCCTACAAAACGAAAAGTATACGAAAGCTACACACACGCTTGCATACACATACACACACACGCACACACATACACACGCACACACACACACATACATATCTATGCATACACGTTCTGTGTCTATATACATATGTATGTGTGAGTGTATGGATGTGTGTGTATAGATGTGTGTGTGTGTGTGTGTCTATATGTATATGTGTGTGTGTGTGTGTATGTATGTATATTGGTGTCTGTGTGTATTTGTGTGACCGTTGTATTTTACGTGCGTTTGTGTGGATATGTGTGTGTGTATGTGTTCTAGCGACTGTCTTTAATTTAAACCGTCTATTAATCACAGCACCACCAACACCTCCACCACC
>NC_068992.1:65780393-65780657 GCF_001194135.2 Octopus bimaculoides | reverse complement strand
AACCATATAACTTCGAAGCAAGCGGCTTAAGCGTACCACCCACTGCCTCCTACAAAACGAAAAGTATACGAAAGCTACACACACGCTTGCATACACATACACACACACGCACACACATACACACGCACACACACACACATACATATCTATGCATACACGTTCTGTGTCTATATACATATGTATGTGTGAGTGTATGGATGTGTGTGTATAGATGTGTGTGTGTGTGTGTGTCTATATGTATATGTGTGTGTGTGTGTGTATGTA
>NC_068992.1:65776446-65780383 GCF_001194135.2 Octopus bimaculoides | reverse complement strand
CACCACCACCACCACTACCACTACCACTACTACTATTCGTACTGCTACATCAATCAGAGCTATCAACAACAACACCGACTACGTATCTAAGCATTACTATAATCTCTCCTACCTCAAACACAGCTACCGCGTCACTAACACTACAGCCGCAACTGTGACAACCATAACTACTGCAATGTCTACTACTACTACTGCTACTGCTACCACTACTACTACTACTACTACTGCTACTGCTACTACTACTACTACTACTACTACTACTACTACTACTACTACTACTACTACTACCACTACTACTACTACCAGCTCTATTAACAAGTTGACTAACAAAATACCACCACCACCTTTGCAATCACTGCTACTACATTCAGAACAGTTAATTTATGATTTTTTAGGCAAACGCGTGGCTCTGTGGTAAGAAGCTTGCTTCCAAACCACATGGTTTTAGGTTCAATCTCACTGTGTTGCTCCTTGGGCAAAGTCTACTACAGCGTCTGACAGTGGATTTCGTAGACGGAAGCCGAAAGAAGTCCGTCATATATATATGTACACGTTTGTGTGTGTGTGTGTGTGTGTGTCTGTTTGTCTGTCTCCAGTTGGCAACCGGTGTATTGACGTCCCTGTATCTTATCGGTTCGACGAACAGGCCGATAGAATTACCAGGCTTTAAAGAAAATAAGATACTGAAGGTCGATGTGTTCGGTTAAAAAAATTGTCCAAGGTGGGGCTCTCCACCTTCCCAAAGGTGCGCGCGCGTGTGTGTGTAGCTGCTTATATGACATCGTCAGTATGGCGAATACGAGAGAAATCACACGAAACAACGTCTTTCCAAGCCTTTCGTTGATATATTATTTATCACTAATATACTGTTAGTGGGGCGGATTATGTATGAATTAATAAACAGCTCATACGTGTTTAGAGAAGATATGAAACTAGAGCCAAGCGGGTGTTTTTGTGGCAGCTGAGGTTATCAACTGAACTAGATTCACAGTTATTTTACAATTCATCAAGACATTTCTCTCTTTATTTCTCCGAAACTGTCGATGATAATGGCAGAAATACAAACAACACTTGTGACTGATTTACATAATGGTACAAGTTTAATGGTTGGACAATAATTATGTACAGTATTAATAGAATGTGCCGTGAATATACAAATATAGCTGGTTGACGTCCTCGTCATGTATATATGTTGTCTTGTGTAAGTAAACACACGAAGCCTAATTTCTTTAATTTAATTAAGTTTATCGACAAAAAACTAGAATAATCCTCTGGAGTTATTTTTTTAAAAATACATTTACAACCTCAGGAAAATTCACTAAAATTTTATGGTTTCTACAAGATAATATCAAATATTTTAAACCAAACGCTGATCAATGGCATAATTAGATGTTTTTATGCACAAATTGTGGAGTAAAATAGCAACGATAATAGCAAATAAAGAAGGCTGCAATATTGTTGCTAATTTGTTTAATATTTTAAACCAAACGCTGGTCAGTGGGATAATTAGTAGATGTATTGACGTAAAAAAATGAAGAGATAAATAGCAACAACATTAAAAGCCAAAAAGAGAAAAAAAAACAAGGCTCTGATATTGTTGCTAATTCTGTTTAATATTTTAAACCAAACGCTGGTCAGTGGGGTAATTAGTGGATGTATTGACGTAAAAAAAATGAAGAGATAAATAGCAACAACATTAAAAGCCAAAAGGAGAAAAAAAAACAAGGCTCTGATATTGTTGCTAATTCTGTTTAATATTTTAAACCAAACACTGGCCAGTGGGATAATTACTGGGCGTAAAAATTGAAGGGGAAAACAGCAACCGCGATAATAAACCAACAAGGTTCTCAGATTGTTGTTTTATGTTTTCTTGTTCGAAACGTCTTGTGTATGAAGAGGTTTTATCCTTTCTCTACGGAACCCAGGAATCACAGAGAATAGAATCGTTTTCTTTAATCTCGAATAACTAAAAATCAAGATCGAACTCATCAATATATTCATTATATAGATGATGCAGTTATCTGAACAATGTATGTTGCAGATCTGCATCCTATCATGAATTCCTTTGAGTAGATGCAAAGAGGAAATTAGCTCCGAAATTGAATCCAAGCAAACCAAATGCATTAAAGTCTATTCATGCAATCCTCGCTCATTATTCACATACGTGATGCAATAATTACATTAAACAGTTACACCCTGGAGAAATCGACAAGCTTCATTTACCTTCCTAACCAAATTCCAATAAAAGCAAACATTGCTGAAGAGATTTCACAGAAGAAGAAGATTTCCAAGTAAACCACACCTTGGTGGAATGAAACGTTTCCCTATTCGCATAACACAAACCAGATATCTTGTAGAAAGAAGTCAGTGGATATCCTGTGAAGATCTCTGAATTTCTCGACTCAAAGAGGTCACGAAACTTGAATGATTCTGCTAGAATTCCCTGAAATGAAACCAGAATATCACATGATGGTATAAAAGAACGGTGAAAGTGGACTGTGCGAAACACTGCGGCGTTGCTCAACATACAGCCTCATGAATGCCATTGCTAGCTCTCATTGTGCACGCAGCCGTGTGCTGTCATCTATTGGCGCACTGCAGAACTAGTCAGGGACATTTTTGATGCTACCTTCGTATATATTATACTCGTATTTATAAGCTAACTTTAAAACTATCTTTAATGGCTAAATTTTGAAATTTCTGAAAGCTTTGTGTAACAAAATCTGGTTGTGGATATTTCCCTTTCATTTTCTCAATTCCTGCAAAATTTGATATGTGTTTAGTCACGTGTGTGTATATGCATGTATATGCGCGCGCGCGTATGTGTGTGCGTGTGTGTGTAAGTATATGCGAAGTGCTTTCCCTGACTTCCCATCGACAAAATTCGAGTCACAATATATTGACCAGCCCCGAACTATAACATAGAACACTTGATCAATGCAGAACCTCGTAATAACGAAGCCTGAATTTCGCGGCGCACTTTCAACCCCACGTGTCTTCCTTCGCCGCCGTCATATTGTCCCACGATCCACTTAGCTGGATCGCCATATTGTTGCTGGAAAAAGAAAGCATAGATAAATCTTGGCAGCGGGTAGTTTTGTAATGAGTGCGCATGCGTTGTTGCTAGATACCACTGGTCGTAAAACTGACCGCAGAGTAGCAAGAGAGTGGAAACCATAACAGATCGATAAGAAAGATGGTAACATTCAAGTTTCTCTTTGATGGCATGTCACCAAAAAATGTTGATAACAGAACGGAAATATGATGGTCTGCGTATTGTTTATCTTTTTTTTTTTTTACTTAGTCCAAGAATTGAATGGGTTATGTAAGGGGTGGGTTTGGTGGTGGCGTATTGGCTTGTTTGTAGAGTGAAGAATAAATGAATATTCAATACTGGTTACATATATACACATCGATACCTATATACATACATACAACATACATAAACACCCACACACATATATATACACACATACATGTATATATATATATATATATATATATATATATACACATGTCAATACATACATACATACATACATGTATATATATAATTTTTCCGAATTTGTGTGAATGTGTAAAGAATAATATATCAGTGTGTAATTTTATATGAATATATGTTTGTGTTGTTGTTTTTCAGAGTCTTTACAAGCCAGTTATGCAAAAGAGACATTTTCAGGAGAGGAAATAGAGATTTAAGGAAATGGATGGATGAAGAGTTCAGAAGACAGGAATATTGCCAAAAGAACGACTGGTGCAGAAGATAATCTCTAGTAAAGCACTGATATAGTGGGCGGCGGGAGCGGGCCTGGAGATTAATATGTCAAGTAAATATATGTGTGAGTGTGCTTATTTCTGTGTGTGTTTCTCTCTACATGTGTTCGGAAAGGGCCGTCAATGCATATATATATATATATATATATATATATATATATAT
>NC_068992.1:65775984-65776436 GCF_001194135.2 Octopus bimaculoides | reverse complement strand
TATATATATATACATGTATGTGTGTGTATATGTTTGTGTGTCTGTGTTTGACCTCCCCAACATCGCTTCACAATCGAACTTACCGGTTCACGTGGTTGCCCCTGTTATATGAGAAAACAAAGATGACCAAGTAAAATGGGATGCAAAGATAAAAAGATAGAGAAATGGATGGAGACAGAGAAAAACAGAGCAAATGAATAAGAAAAAGAGTGTGAGAGACAACGAGAGACAGGGAAAGAGAAGAGATATAGTTATATAGAGAGACAGAAAGACAGATGGACGTGTGAACATATCCCTGAGTTTGTAATTGTATGAGTTGAGCCGAAAGTTGTTGGTGGTGGTATGACAATCAGACACATTGCATATGGCAGGAAACAAAGGTAGTATTTAATCATATGTACATATACATACATACATATATATATATATATATATATATATATATATATATA
>NC_068992.1:65773243-65775965 GCF_001194135.2 Octopus bimaculoides | reverse complement strand
ATGCATGTATATAGAATGATTGATAGAGAGGTAGAAAAACGGCTACGCACTTAGTGAACTAAATGGAAAGGTACACCAATCGATTATTCGACAGATGTGTAGGGATAGATATAGAAATGTATATATGCGTATATAGATAGAAAGGTATAAACGTAAAGGGTACATAAGTTTATATATATATATATATATATATATATATATATACATACATATAAAGTCCCTTATATATATATGTGTGTGTGTGTAGGTGTGTTTTTGTGCATACATACATACCTACATGCACACACACACACACACATTTGTTAACTTCCGGCAGAACCTCCTCACGCCATGGGATATTCCGGATGTTCCTGTATTCAGACGCCGATGGGAAATCGCAGCATGCTTTGGTAATTATCCACAGCAGCCCATTTTCGGTCAGTGCCAAGACACATCGATTGTTATCTGAGGATGTCCGTTTTATCTCTCAACAAGAATCAAACATCAAGCACCAACGCAACAGCAATGTTGTACATTTATTCCACTAAGGCTTTCTAGATAAGATTTCTGCCGTTAGAACCGGTTATCGAGGCGTCTCACTTCTATTGTCTGGATTTCACGCTGGCGAGTCTCTTAACTCTTTAAGGTATCCATAGATAAAGGTCTCGTTATCAAGAAATCCTAAAGCACACAGGAATCACCATCTCCAGATTCCATTTCCAGCACTAATCCTAAAAATCAACATCTAACAGAACAATTTGAACAATAATAATTGTTTTAATTACGGAACAAGGTCAGAATTTTTGTGAAGTAGGTATTAGACGATTCCGACAAACCCCGTGCTTAACCAGAAATTTCCTATATCGTCTTCTGGAAAGATAAAAGGTGCTGATGACACCAGCGGGATTTGAACACAGAACATAAAGTGAAGAATTAAACCTAGAGATGCCGTAAGACCTTTTGTCTGGCGCTCTAACGTTTCTGCCAATAAACAACACAAAAGATAATCATAAAGAATACAGAAGAAATTTTTTAAAAAATGCTGGAAATACAAAACAAAATGAAAAAATAGAAGAGAAGCGGAAAAAAGGAAAAGAAGATTACAGCAATAATGATATCTTGTAGAGCATTAAACGTCCCCTACATCACGTGGTACAACACTATTTTATGTACAATAAATGTCTAACATTGTACTTAAATAACTCTGTTATTGACGTAGTTACTACACTTGTTATTACTGATGTTGTTGCTGATGATGATGATGATGATGATGTTGATTATGATGATGATGATATTCATTATGATGATGATGATGTAGATAACGATATCTTATGTTCTTTACTAGAAATTTCTGCAATATATTACACAAACGTATCAGGGAAAACAGTTCTAAAAAGTGCAATTCTCCTCTGTTTGTTATTTCTTAAATTTCGTTATTGATTTAATAGGAAGGGAGTGCAGCATTGTTAGATATATGAAGCAACCGGCAATTGTGTTGTATTATAACGTCTCATTTCTGCTTTATGTCGTATTCTAGCCCCAAATTTAAGCGACTGGCTTGAAGGCGGCGTGCTGGAAGACTCATTACCGCGCCGGGCAAAATAGCGGTATTTTGTCCGGCTTTACGTTCCGAGTTCAAATTCCAGCAGCATCGACTTCACCTTTCTCAGCTGAGTGCTGGGGTCGATCTAATCGATTTACCCCCACTTCCGAAATTGCTGGTTTTGTTCCAAAATTGGAAATCAAGTCTACGTTAGTGGACCGGGAGTGAAAACAATGTTTATGGTGCTTCACGGATAGGGGCGGGGTCTGACGCTCAAACTGGATTGAACTACATTCAAAGGAATTCCAACCGTGACTGCCGTGTCTTATTTTTCCTCATATACACCCCTTTGACGTTCTCTTAAGACGGTAGAGTTTGACTTTAGGGAGTTGCAGCTGTTATTTCTAGCATGTCAAGAGATGACATAGAGACACCCGACAACAATGGTAGTGGCGGTAGAGGTGGTGGTGGTTACGGTAATACACCAGATGTGATGGTGTTGGTAGTGGTGATGGTTGTGGTAGTGGTGGTAGTGGTGATGGTTGTGGTAGTGGTGACACTCGTGGTGATAGCGTTGATAGTTGTGGCAGTGGTTGTTATAGTAATTGTGCTGGTGGTGGTAGTAGTAGTAGTAGTGGTGGTAGGGGTGTTGGTGCTGGTGGTTGTTGTGGTGGTGGTGTTGGTGACAGTGGTGCTTGTAGTAGTGGTAGTGGTGGCGCTAGTGATGATAGTGGTAGTGACGATGTTGGTTGTGGTGGTGGCACTGGCGGTAGTTGTATTGGAGGTGGTAGCATTAGTTTCCCTGCTGTACCCCATACATATTCGTTCCGCATGAATTGACTTGCATCTAAATCAGTAGAAAGCCATCAACTTCAACCCCGATTCCGTCCGCTCGCCAACATCCTATCAACCCGGTGATCAATACAGCCGTTTCGCTCCATTAACTACCCGGGGTGTGTTGTTACTGTTCTTGTAGTTGATAGCAGTAATAGACATAGAGCGATGGTGGCGGTGGTGGCGGCGGCGGCGGAGGTGCTGGTGATGGTGGTAAGTATTGGAAGTGATCGGAAGTTGATATCGATACGTTCAGATTGAACTGTCCTTTCCTGTCGGGAATCTCATCAAACTACCAGTGTGTTGTCTCTCGATGTGTGTGTGTGTGTGTGTGTGTGTGTGTGTGTGTGTGTCTGTGTGCATATA
>NC_068992.1:65768086-65773233 GCF_001194135.2 Octopus bimaculoides | reverse complement strand
ATATATATATATATATATATATATATATATATATATATACGCACGCAAGCAGAGAGACACTCATACATATATATGTATGCACACACACACACACACACAGAGGCATATGTATTGGTTGGACTGTCTGCGTATAAGGTATATGTAAATATATATTCGTGTTTCTGTTTATATAAGGTTATGTTTCAAATACCTTTTAGGAAAACCTGACCTACACACACATGTGTATGTGTGTATATATGCATTTATGTATGTACGTATGTGTCTTTGCTAAATGCGTATTGTAATTTCCTCGAACATATGTATGTCTTTGTGTGTATGCATCTGTTCATGTTGAAAGATGTGCTTGCAGACGATAAAATCGAAATACCGAATGTGTGAGCTTTGCAATGAACGATTGACGGAAGTTATATAACCAGTCAGCCTTGTGTATAACTTTAACAGCAATTTGGAAATTACGTTGGAGATATAGCAGAGAGAACATGTCAGAGTTTTAGAAGGGAGAACATTTTATTGCAGATATCTCAGAGGAACTAAGAAAGATTCCAATGGAATTGCCAAATTCCTGTTGCTGCGTCTATACGCTCGAAGTATGCTGATACAAATACTCAACCATGATCATTTTCTGTTGATTACGGAGGTGTTTATGTATGTAGATATGCATAGCTATACATACATACATACATACATACATACATACATACATACATACATACATCTCTGGTGGTGGTCATATCCTTATAGGAGAGCTTGTGACTTTTTTCCAAACTGGTTGAGATCTTCAAATAAGTTATACAAGTCCATTGCTTGGAATTTCCACACGTTTTAAATGACCTCATCACGTTTTTTTAACTTTTTAAATGTTTGACGTTGAATAAAATCATACCTATATAATGATTTTATAAAACTTTTTATCACAATTTTTTGATATCTTAAAAAACGCTGATACAATATTCTTTATCATTGTCCATGCGGCAAATATTTTCTTCGGCGAATTTTCCTACGGCAAAAATGGTTAAGGGGAATATTTCGGACAAGTTTGTAACTTTCTCCTGCAGGTAGCCAAGGTTTCTAAAACACAAATGATGTCGGTAGCTCGTTTTGTGCTCCAAAGCTGTACACAACAAATGATTTTTTACGGTACTTCGCTGTTTGTGAAGTGAATGAGGAACAACCAAAGTGTTTTTATAGGACTTCAGTACATTCACTTAACATCCTCGCTTGTTTTAGTGTTCGATTTGTTTTCCACAATTTTTTTTACCCAATGCAGAGGTCGGGGCTACAACACACTTTTTGTTATAGAGAAGACGAGTGTACCACACATTGTATTGGTTGTTAATAAATATAATTACACAAAACATGACACGGAATGATTAATTGGGAAAAGATCTTCAGCAAACATTTGCAATAAAATCTCATTAATTTTGCTTTTATTTACTCGCGATAAATGACTTTTTTTGACGGAAAATAGTCGCCATAGTAACGCTGACGATGCAGGGAACTTGATTCAGCAGAACTGCATCACCGATAAAGAAATGTATTTTATCCTGTATGTACGGTCAGTTGACCAAGATTAAACGTGTTCTCTTTCGTGTTATCAAACCCCGAGTCTCATGGCTACGAAGCGAATTTGTTAATCAGTCGATCATGACCGCGTCTATTTTTTCTACACGCAAAGGCATATACACACATGCAAACAAAACAATTGCAAAACAAAGCAAAATCATGCAAATATATATCCTCGAAACGAAACACATACACAAACTTACATACTTACACATGCACAAGCACACACATGTAAAAGTGGGTGTGAATGAATGTGTGTTTGTGTTTGGGAGCCACAGATAGAAAAGACTAGAGGTGCAGCCATTTTGTATTTTCATAGCGAAACTAAATTGTGTGTTGACTAAAAATACGCAAGAAAGGTTTATCTGACATTTCAGATTATATTTATGCATGTTTATATCTATCTATCTATCTATCTATCTATCTATCTATCTATCTATCTATCTATCTATCTATCTATCTATCTGAAAGCGAGAGTGATGAGGGGGTGCGTGGGGTGGGGGGCAAAAGAAGCATTTGTGAGGAAGAGGATAGTTTACGAGGCAATGCTATTTAGAGACAAGAGTGGTTTTGAGAGAGCGAGAGAGGAGGAGTGCGTTTGTAGGAGACATAAAAATTGAACGAGTGTTTTGAGTAGGAGGTGGTGTCGAGGCGGTAGTGATGGGGGAATCTTATAAAACATTCGATGCCTTTGCACTGAACTGTAAAACTGATTTATGGCGTTTATATAAAACTGATTTATATGAAGAAGAAGAAGAAGAAGAAGAAGAAGAAGAAGAAGGATGAGGAGGAGGAAGAGGAGGAAAAGAAGAAGGGGCTGATTTTGGTTGAGATCTGAATTAAGAGATTCTTCTGATTGGTGGTTGTGTTTAGAATTGATTGGTCTTCTTACTATATCCATCCATCTTGTTAGGATGACACCCAATCAAGGGAACATCACTCAACCACATAATCACCATCCCCTCTGTGTGTGTGTCTCTCTCTCTCCCTGTTTCTCTCTCTCTCTGTCTCTCTCTAATTTTTTTCTTAATGACATTTCTTTAAAAAAATGACTTAAAGCGGCACCATAAGAATTTTTAGACTCCGAGACTAGTGTGATGGAAGGATGAAGGAAGGAATTGCACTCAAACATGAGAACCGACCTAAAATGATTGTAACAGACGGGCCTCAGCTCTAAAACGCCTAAGAAACTAATGAGGGTGTTCACGTAAGAAAAGAGGCGAACCTTCCGATACGCTTCTGTAGTTTCCGCCTGTGATCGATCCAAGACTATTTTAGAAGATAATTGTCCAATGTACTGCGCATTGTGATTGAACTCAAGACCACGTTGTTGCGAAATTAATTTCTTTGTCACAGAAATACTAGTTCGGTCTCTCTCGTGTTAAGTCTTACTGTAACAAGATGCAACCACCTTTAAAAAAAGAGTTCGCATTTTCACAAAGTTGTGTCTGATAGACAAACACATGAAATGGTTACGGCTGGAAAGATATTGATGATAAATCTACTTAAGAACTGAATAACTACAACAACAACAGCAAAGAAAATATTGTAAAATGTAGTCTTACATATTATATTCATATAAAAGATAGGATGGTCCCAATGTAGGTCGCGGGTAGCTACAAAATCTCGCTGTTTGGCTCATTGTTTTTACTGTTATAGTTTCTTTTTAACTGCAGGCCGGTCTTAATTGATTAAAACTACTCTAGCCACGACCATCACGCCTTTTTAGTCCTACTTTATCCCATGTGTTCTTCTTGGCTTGACACAGTGATATTTGACATCAAAGAAAATTTGCTGCTATTTTTAGCAGTTGCAGCGGCGGGGGTGGTGCCGTTATCTTTCGCTCACTTTGGACCGGTGATGGCGGTGCGGGTCATTGAAGAGTTAAATGCTTTTAGTGAAAGAAACAGAATGGTATCTGTGCAAGTGCTGTCATACGGTTTGAACTGGTGACCTCCCAGTTCGATGTCTATTACCCTATTCACGGGACCATCTGTCTGTGGTGCCATTGCTATACATTTAACCATTAATTACCGTCATTCTCTCACAGGAATCATTCTATCAATTTACTGAAGACCATTCTGCACCAGAATCCATTCGGCTGGCAGTAAATGTTTCCTTTAATCATTATCCAATTCTCTCTCTCTCTCTCTCTCTCTCTCTCTCTCTCTCTCACACACACACACACACACACACAAGTACACTAACTCATATATACACATATACACAAGCAAACTTACAGACATTCATTCGCTCTATTTTTCTTCTCGTCCATATCAATAGATGCTTATTTGACCGCAGTTTAACACACACACACACACACACACACACACACACACACGTGTGTGTATGCATAAATATATGCATACTACATATCGTCTTATTTACATCTCTCCTTGTTCATACACACACACATCTCATATGTATATGTGTGTATATGTGTGTGGAAGTGTGTGTGTATCTATATATGTCTTTATGTATATGGAGGTATATTATATTTATATATCCATATATGAATATATACATATATATGTATACACATAGATATATATGGACGTATATGTATACACACACACATACACACACACACACACACACGCACACGCACAAATCGCAGTGTCTCTCACGTCTCTCTTTCTTTCTCTATTTCTCTCCGTTTTTTGCTATGTTTATTCCTACCAAAATATATCTTCATTTTCTTTCTATTCATGTTTAATCTCTTCATTTTCTTATCTTTCTGTCGTTCGAGCTCTTCTCTGCCTCTACCTATCACTACCTTTCCTCTGTCACTCTCCTCTCTTTCTCTCTCTCTCTGTCCAGCAACACTCTCTTCTTCCTTCCCTCTCTTCACAATCCACACGACCATAATGAAATCAACATTCATCGATTAAAATCAGGTTCTGCTATTCATCTTTTTCCTGCAGCATGCTAAACACTTCACTGCAAGAACTCGGAGCACTAAAGACCATAATGGTAATCTTGGAGACGATTTTTTTCATCCTCCTCTTTCTTCTTTCAACTTTCTCCTCCCTCTACCCCTCTCCCTCTACGAATTCTTTAGCTGAAGGATCGTCAAATAAATATATTTAAAAGAAACCTCCGCTTAGCTTCTCTTTGAATAAGTCTCAGACCCACTTCTCTGTCGGAAGAAATAATAATTGCTCTCCAAAGAGAATTCTTCAAAGAAACAGACATAAACATTGCCAGACACGTCTCCACCATCACACACACACACACACACACACACACACACACACACACACACACACACACACACACACACACACACACAAGATGTGGCAATAAACTTGTGTGTATATGTATGTGCGTGTGCACGTGCACATATATTTGTGCATGAATGTGCGCATACACGTGTACATGTGAATGGCCGTGCCCTTGCTTGTGCTGTGGTCCTACAACGTTGCAACTCGATTAATAGTACCTGATGCAATATGAATGAGACTTTAAACTAATAGAGATCGATACAGTATGGATGAATGACTGCATGTGTGCGTGTATATATATATATATATATATATATATATATATGTATCTATATATACACATATATATATATACATATA
>NC_068992.1:65762563-65767420 GCF_001194135.2 Octopus bimaculoides | reverse complement strand
TATATATATATATATATATATATATATATATATATATATATATATGGTATTCATGCATGCGTATTCGTTTATATGTATGTATATTGGTGTAGTTCTTTGGTCCATTCAACGATTCTGGTTTATACCAGTGATCCGTTATATTCGGAGCTGAATTTATCGACCAGCAAACTTGTAACAACTTAAAGATCCGAGATCAGTGAAGTCATTCTACAGAGAATGGCGGCGTTATTGTTTTTCACTGTGAGACTTCTATTATTATTTTCAGTAACGCACACACACACACGTTCTCCCTTCATACACATCTACACACCCACATATACCATACAGTGCATACAGACAGATTATGAAACCATGCACTTCAAATATACACATAAACTCTCTCTCTCACACACACACAGATGCACACACACACACACAGATGCACACACACACACATAAAACACTGATACAAACACACAACCAATCACAAAACGCTCACAACCACACAGACTAGCTATGCGCTACACACACACACACACACACATGCTCACATGCATACATACTCACACACACGCGAACCCACACACACATGCGCACACACACACATACATACACTCACACACACACGGATACATACACACACATGCCCGCATACTCACTCACACGCACGCACATACTCACACATACTCACACAAACACACACAAACGTACACAAACACGCACGCATTAACACAAATGCACTCACAAACACGACGCTCGCGCACACGCCCACACACTGACACAAACACATACACACAGACAGACAAATGAATTAGGAAATTATGTGCTACACATAACCCCTCCCCCTCGCGAACACGAAGCCCATCTTACCCCACCCAACTCCACAGATTAAATGCGAAACTATAAACTAAACATCGGATATAAAAGATTTAAATACAAATCTCTCGAGCGACAAAAACGCAAAGTTTAGCGGAGCTTGTGCGTCAATATGTAAGTATATACTGACAAATGTGTGTGTGTGTGTGTGTGTGTGTGTGTGTGTGTGTGTGTGCGCGTTCCCTTCCCGCCTCTCACACACACTGCTTGGCAATCATCGTTAGTTTACGTCTCCGTAAATTAGCGGTTCGGCAAAATATACAGATCAAATGAGTACTGAACTTAAAGCAAGAAATAAGTAATGAGGTTAATTTCTTTGACTAAACCCTTCGAGAGGGTGCCCCAGCATGGCCGCGATCATATGAAACAAATAAATGACAAAAGATATGTGGAGTTCTGTGTTTCTCCGTGGACAGCAAAATAAGTTGTTTACCAACACTGAGGTAGATTCTAATTAGAATCGAAACCTGGACCATGGCTTTCACTTTTCTCTGAGAAAGAAATCAGTGAACGCACCGACTAATATTCAACTCTAGGGACAGGGCCTGCAATTTGGTCTAGTCGATTACATCCACCCAAGAACTCAACTTATTTTATAGATCGTAAAAAAAAAAGAAAGCTAGATTGATCTCGGTAGAATTTGAACTCAGGTCGTACCAAATGACACTAATTACTTCGTCTGATGTGCTAACGATTCTGCCATCTCACCGCCAAATGGGCTACCGAAAGTATAGTAGAAAAATGACATATTTATTTCTCCTCAGGGCCAATTTACGAGTGTACGGAAATAATTATGGATCAATTATTAAGTGCAATTAAGAAATAAATTGTAAGTGTCAAGAGAGAATACCTTTTTAATGGAGAACTATTTCGATTTTATGAAACTGGAAAATTTCCAGAGGTTGGTGGAGGTAAAGTCATTTTAAATAAATTGACAATGACAATGGCGGTGAAGAGCAGTTAGCTTGATGTTATTCTCGATGGAGAATGGTGAGGAAGAAATAAAAGGAAGGAAGGAAGGAAGGAGTGAAGTGATCATCTTTTGGATCTGACCATACAAGTTGTGAAAAGTGATCTCACAACTTATTGGCAAAAATCCTGTTTTCTCTTCAGACATTAAGTCTGCAACTCAAATCTCGTTTACTACCGTGGACATACATACATACAAACATGCATACATACATACATACATACATACATACAAACATACATATAGACAGATATATATGTTTTCATATGTATATCAGCATATGTATACATACACACACACACACCCACATAAATATGCACACACATATCTATGTATGTGTTTGATCTGTATACTTACATTCATACCTTTCATATGTATGGGTGCACGCAGTATGCACATATATATGTGTATATATATATATATATATATATATATACATATATGTTTGAGTATATGTATGTACGTACCTTCACATGAAAACCTATGACGTTAAAATCTAAGTCTTGTTCTCTTGCAGCAATTATCTTTCGTTGTATAAAAAGAAACAAACAATTTCGATAAACACAACAAAACCTTTAAACTTTTCTTTGTCTCACATTGCTTAAAGATGCCAACCGCATTGCATATTGCATATTTATGATGTTTTCCTGCAGTTTTTCTGTAGAGAATCACATCGTTAATTCGGAACTTCACGATGGAACTTTGTCTGTAAAGGCTTGTAGCGCCAAAATTGTTCTGTGGGTACCGTTATCATTGTATTGCTTGCTTCTGCCATATCGAAACATCTGCATTATCTTCTACTCTCTCTCTGTCTTTCTCTCTCTCTCTCTCTCTCTCTCTCTCTCTCTCTCTCTCTCTCTCTCTCTCTCTCTCTCTCTCTCTCTCTCTCTCTCATTCTGTTTTTACGTTAGCAATCCATTGGATCGATATTTGCATGAAACACTCCGCCGCTGCCTGTAGCTGCTGTTCAGTTGAAAAATCTTTTCAAAGTCGTTTTCTTTCGTCCTCAGCTGAAATCTGATTGTCGCTAACGTTTCGTTTCCTTTTTTCCTTTCTTTTCCTTTGAGGAGAAAAATCCCAAAATTTTAGGGTAAGATAAAAGAAAGACTGATGATGGATGGCATTGGTGGAAGCTGTTATGGTGGCTGTGATGATGGTGGTAGCGGTGGTGGAGATGGTTACGGTGGTACTGGTGGCTGGTGATAGTGGTGGCTGAGATGGTTGCCGTGGTGGTGATGGTGATGGTGGTGGTCGAAGTGGTTACGGTGGTGGTGGTGATGGTGTTCTGAAATTTGTGTATTTACCAAACGACATTACAAACGAACTTGGAAACGGTTGGCTTCCACCGTTTCTCATAAATAAATCACGTACTTAACTTACCAGATATCTATTCGTCGTCGTCAAAATTCTAGCGCCATATTGGTTTGTTGTTATTCAGCCCGAGCTCAGCCTCTAAACAGCATCATGCAATCAAAAGCTTCCCAAATGTGACCAACTCAACGTTGTGCATGCCAAGGAATAAAGTGACCAATTAAAAGAAGCTGGCTATGATCTGAGTGAGTCTTCGCTGCTGTTTCTAGCGGCTTGAATGACTTCCTTTGTCCGCTTCATTACATGTTCATTACATGTCGTTAGTTTTCGGGGTTCTTAGTTGTTGTTTTTCAACTCCATTTCCGCCTATAATCTTACAAAAACCTATCGACGAAGTTGTTCCTGCTGTTACCGTCCAAATAAATCCATACACCGTAAACCTTTTTCTAGAACAACATTTTATAATTTGGGGGCCTTTATTTCATATGTCTGGCACGTCGAGTGGTCACGTAGTGGATTACTTGTGTTCTTATTGGTCCTAGTGATTGTGATGTTAATATTGTTGTTGTTTAACTCCAAGTCACTGATTCTTCGGCACGCATATGATCAAAGCGGTTCCAGTCGTGAGCGTCCCATATAATTCAAGGTTCAAATGACTAAACGAGACTTAGATTATCCAATGTTTTCTTTATTTCTGGACGTTTCAGAATGTGCTGTGAACGAATCTGGTAGTTGTTTCTATTATTGTTTTAAATTGGGCATAACGTCTTGGAGCTTGTGATGTAGGAAATGAGATGAAAAGACTTTCATGCGTTTCTCACCAGCGAATCTGACGTAAGTGAGTGAACCGAGCCAGGTTTTCGAGTAAACTCTTTGCTGGTCAATGAGCTGCAAAATGGCACTTAAAGCATGAATGGAATCTAAGACATTCGTAATAAAAGGAAAAGATGGTTTGCACAGAACCACACTGCCGTTTTTGACCATACGTAAAATTAGTAAAATCTATTCGTGATACAAATATTTGTGAATTAAAATGTGTATTGATTTAGCTTATCTGGGTTTTGATTCGAAGCGAATGTCTCATAGAAGAGCGGCCATTTTAGTTCTTCTCAGCACTCATTCAACCTCTCTCACATTTCTATGAACTAAAATACTAGGGTTGACAGCCTAGGTTGGGTTCAATCATCGTTTTGGCAAGATTACGGTTGATTTATTTCTCTCGGTTACTTATTGGAAGTTTACGTAAAACTGATAATAATAAAACAATATATGAATATAAAAAATAATTAAAATTAGTAAGAAATTGGAAAAAACTGTGTGAATGAAACATAACCTTTATTTTTGAAAAGTATAAAATAGAAACATTGAGGGAAATATATTTTAAGTAGTATTAGAATCATTCATGGAATGAAGAAGCGATTATATATGAAGCAGAATTACTTCCATCTAGATGAATATTAATCTAAGGAATAAATATTATGTAGGTATGATAGAAGGCATATTCAAACAACAGTAGAAAAATGGGGAACAAATACTCAATTACATCTAGAATTTGAGAGAACATACCACTGATATGTGTAGGAAAAGAAGGTTCTCGAACAACGTGGACCATAAAGATATAGAACTGAAAGATACAGGTTTCTGTGTAGTTGGAAGGAATCGTATTCTTCTGCAAGTTAACTGAGTAGATCAGAGATCTTTACGAAAATCTATCTGTTTGG
>NC_068992.1:65755063-65757563 GCF_001194135.2 Octopus bimaculoides | reverse complement strand
GAGTACAGCATATACGTGGTCAGAAAACACTTCACAACTTGCAAAGTAAACACAGCGACGTCATTCGGCACACTGCCTCATGAATGTCACTGCTAGCTCTCATTGTGCGTGCAATCGTGTGCTGTCATCTGTTGGCGCGTTAGCGAACTAGTCCGGGAACTTTTTGTTGCCACCTTCGTATATATTATTTATAAGCTAACTTTAAGATATCTTTAATTCCTAAGCTATGTATAACAATATTTTGTTGAGAATATTTCCGTTTCATTTTATCAATTCCTGCAAAATTCGATATGTTTTTAGTCAGGTGTAGTTGGTTAATGTCGTGTACCCGTTCGTGTACCCGTTTACCAGAAATATACTCGGATGTCGTGCTGTGATATGTTAATATTCGTCTTTGTATGATTGATGTTATGTAACATCAAAATTCTATTGTAATGGGTTAAATAGATTTAAATAGATATTTTCAAATATCATTTCTGAAGTTTTGATAACATTTTTTTCTTCCATTCTGCTTAGAATTTTCAAAAATCTCATTACATGCAAAATATTTTCTTGCCATAAGAGATATTTTCCTCAATATCAACGCACGAATGCACACGCATGCGTGTTTGGTGCTTATGTATGTGTGCGCGTGTGTATGTGTGAGTGTATATGTGTGGGTGTGTGTCGGCTGGAGAACCTTTTGGCTTTGCGTTTGAAGGATTCTCCAGCCGACACTCTGCTGTTGTTGTTGTTGTTGTTGTTGTTGTTGTGGTCGTCATTGTAGTTGGTTTTGCTTTCGTTACTGTTTAGCTCAGGTTCGCGTTACTGCTGCAGACCTGTCATCAAAGACATTACAATCGCGAAGATTCCATCTTCTATGGAGGCAAGTCTAACTAGGATCACATTATGCGATGTACCCATCCCTTTTAAAGACAGAAGAATGTGATTTTTAAAATGTTTTTCTGTCTTTTCTTCCTGCAGATCAAGATCCTATGTAGATGTTTTCTAATCAATTCATCTTTGTAGTGATTCGGTGACGGTGGGGTTAGTAATGGTTGAATCTCATTAAATTAATTAAAACCGTAATGATTCTTGGAAATAAATGTCTGCTCTTATGTGACAATTTACTTCTTAAAATGGTTTAAACATGATGGTAGCAGTTAATCCCAAGATACCGAACGAAGAACATAGTCAAAGTGAAGAATACTTGCATCTTCTCAATAACCTAACCACACACAGCTCATCTGACCTGAATTGGTGTAAATTGCTCTAGAAATAATACTGAACTAAATTGCTGCTATTTCAATTTAATTAGCCAGAAGTTATATCCCTTCACCTTCTTCTCCTCCTCCTCCTCCTCCTCCTCCTCCATCTTTGCCATTCAAATTTCATTTGCTGTGTTAATTATATAAATAGCCTGCCTTCCACAAAGATAGTGAAATGGAAAATAAACAAATAGAAGTCAACTTCGCGAGTGAGGTCAGAAGCGAAGAAATCTGAAGAGAAGAAACGTACACACACACACACACACACACACTTTTTGTTTTTTTTTCTGCTTATGAGTTAAGATAGAATTTGAAGAAAATTGTTTGTGATTAAGTCGAAGTGAAACCATTTTTAAGCAATTATTTCCTCTTGAAGTAGCCAAAATAACAGATTTTGTTGTAGATGTTGACTTCATGATAATAATAATAATAATAATAATAACAATAATAATAATAATAATAATAATAATAATAATAACAACAACACCTACAACATCCACAACAACAATAATAATAACAACAATAATGATGATGATGTAATTGCTAAATAACAGGAATAACTGTTGAATGAATGGAAGCATCTTATTTTTACTTTGTTATTTTATAAAAATATTTTATACCAATTTCTGATACAAAACTGTCAAAGTTAATAAATTTAATTGAGGTAAAATGGCGGACATCGTTCATTATTGTTGTTTTAGTTTTATGAATAAAAGAGACTAATTAACACATAGAAAAGAGACTCACGTTAAACATATTGTTTGTAAGATATGAGTAGGTAAGCTTCGGAAGCCAAATGTGAGCTTGTGAGCTAATGTGCAGGAAATGGCAACGAAATTTCATCAAATCACGTCCTAAAGCTTAAAAAGAGAAGGACATATTACCGATTGCTTTCTAGTTATACTACTTTCCGAAAAGTATGAGGTTCGATGGGGCGGAAGATAATACGTTAGGTTATAATGGCTTAGCTGACTGAAACTTCGAAGTCACTGTCAATAATAATCTTGTTTAAGATATATATATATATATATATGGGAGAATTTACGAAAAAACAACAGACGAAGACAGGTGGTGTAAACAACAAATAGATGTATTAGTTTAACGCTCGGGAATAGAGAAAGTCTTTTACGTTTCGAGCCTACGCTCTTCAACTGAAAGGAACACAGAATGAAATAAGGAGAAAAACAAGGAGAAAAAAATATAAATGTAGTGGTCAGCGATCTGTAGTGGTCATGTAGTGGTCATGTGTATAT
>NC_068992.1:65750057-65754992 GCF_001194135.2 Octopus bimaculoides | reverse complement strand
ATATATATATATATATATATAAACATATATAGATACATATATATATTATTTTCTCTCCCTATTTATTTCTGTGTTCCTTTCTGTCGAAGAGCGTAGGCTCGAAACGTAAAAGACTTTCTCACTTCCCGAGCGCTAAAATAATACATCTGTTTGTTTTCTACACCACCTGTCTTCGTCTTTTATTTATTTATTTTTTTTTGTAAATTCCAACTATGCATATATATATATATATATATATATATATATATTGACACACGCAAACACACACACACACACACACACACATCTGTTTGTGATTTAGAGTTTTTGTATATTGAGCGTCTCAGCATATTTGTGTGATGCGGTGTTTATGTTTGTCAACATTTCATAGTTGGTGTTAGGCCTCCTGGCTAATAAAGAAACCATTTTCTCCATTATGCTGCTCATTCGTCACCCTGTAGTTAATAAGTAGATTATTATAAAAGGTGTGGTTGTTGTCATTATTGTTGTTATTGATGACGTCAACGACGACGACGTCGATGATAGTGTTGGCGGTGGCGGTGGTGAAGTTATATGAATAAAGCAGACGAGATCTTCAGCAATGAAGGAATAATGATAACAATCACAGTGATGCCAGACGATAGTTAATAGTTTGTTAATGTGTATGCATGTATATATATATATATATGTGTGTGTGTGTGTGTGTGTGTGTGTGTGTGTGTATGCACGTATTACAGCGTGTGTGTTTCTTTTGCGTTCACTAATCTTTAATTTTCTTCGTCAGATTGAAAAATCAAAACATTAGAAGCGAAAGCAGAAGAGAAATATAGTAATTAGAGCTGAAACTTAATTTCTATAAACAAAGTAGTCTCTTTACAAATATTTTTTTCCCCCTGTTTAATGATTTTCTTCTTTTTTTTTGTTGATATAATTTCGTTTTTAGTTCAAAATGTTTATAACTATAGCTATAGAGTTGTATGTCAAAATCCTCTCTCGTTTTTAACAAAAGACATTGATTTAAAAAAAATTATATATATGTGTGTGCGCGCGCGCGTTTGTGTGTGTGTGTGTGTGTGTGTGTGTGTGTGTGTGTATACATGTATATAAGGAGAGAGAGAAAAGTTAAGTTATATACATGTCGCAATCTACGTTTGAAATCAAGACACGACTACACATATGCACATGCATTTTGTAATTATATATATATATTCATGCGTACCTAGTTACATACATATACATGCAAACACTTACTGACACACACGTACACACAAACACACACACACACACACACATACACACAATTACATACAGAGAGACAGAGAGACAGAGAGACAGAGACAGAGACAGAAAGACAGACAGACAGAGAGAAAGGAGAATGAAAACATTTAAAGATAGCTTAAAGCTTGTGTTGTACTAAATACTTATTTGGGTCTCCGTTTTAACCCTTGTCTCTAATTTAAACATGTCCTTTTTCCAGGAACTGATTTTTTTCCTGACTCGTTTCAATGTATATTATTGTTTCATCAGAGATTACATATTCATTTTATTTTTAATATATTGTCCACAGAGACAATCGCCGGCTGCAGCTATTTAGAGTGTAGCAAAGCAAGTTCTATGAAAAAATTTATGTGTATGTGTGTGATTGTGTCTGTGTTGTCCCTTACCAACACTTGACAACCGGTATTGGTGTGTTTACGTCCGCGTAATGAATTGCTGCAGCATAAAAAGACCGGTAGAATAAGTACGAGGCTTTTAAAAAATAAGTCCTGGGGTCAATTCATTCAACAAAAAATTCTTCAAGGTGGCGCCCCAGCATGGCCGCAGTCTAATGACTGAAACAAGTGCGAGAGATGAAAGATTAAGGATGCAAAACGTCGGGTTACTGAAGGCAGCGAGCTGGCAGAAGCGTTAGCACATCGGGCGAAATGCTTAAGGGTATTTCGTTCGTCTGTCTTTATGTTCTGTGTTCAATTCCTGCCGAGGTCGACTTTACTTTTCATCCTTTCGGGGCCGATAAATTAAGAACCAGTTGCATACTGAGGTCGATCTAATCAACTGGTCCCCCACCAAACGGGCCTTGTGCCAAGAGTAGAAAAGGATATTTCAATTTATTTTACATCGTTTTCCCGTTTAAGCTATTTCCATCCGAGAATACGCAACAGACGCACTCCAACAGAACTTTATAAAGTTTAGAGACCTGACATTTGAGGGGGGAAATAAAAATAAAGTTTAGCTGCAATTAAGTAAAGATAACGCAATTACGAAAGAATTATGATCAACATAGCATGGAAGGGCAGGAGAGGAGCGCTTTGAGAGTAGGGATGGACGGGTGGAATTAAGTGGGTCACGTGACAAGAAAGACAGATAAACCACGAGGTTAAACAACAGGATCCGAAGGTACTGTAATGGAAAACCGTAGTCGTTGAATGACTCCGAATGAAGATTGTGACAAGAAGCACGGGACTAGAGCACGTGACATGAGCCTAGAAAGATTTTGTCCAATAAAGGAGAGAGTGCCATCTCTCAAACCAAAGTTGAACAAGAATCAGCTCTTTCCAAAGAAATATTTGCTTCTATTTCTAGTTGATTGTCATTATATTTCTTTACATTTTTTTTCTTTTTTTTAATCATTATTGTATTTGTTTTTATTTTTAAAATAATTTTCTTTTAAGTCTGTGAATCAGCTTTTCAATTAATTTTACACTGAAATTCTTTGATTACATCCAGAGTAAGATGCGTGATGCTTGCTATTTTCAAAAGAAACTAAGCAATTGGCAAGTGGCCAAGACAACTGGCTACTATATCTATCAAGAATGCTATAAATAGCAGTCAATTATCCCTCCACTAATTTTCTATCATGTAAAAGAAAATAAGATAGGAGACATTGGCTAATGTAACCCTAGACACATTATGTTTGAATAAAAGACGGAATGGTCACGGCAGGATTAATCAATCGCAACCAAAATGATCGTTGACCCTGACAATCAATAACAACACAAAATGATTCCAGCACAAAAAGATATAAAAAAATAAAACAAAGAACAAAAGGAGATTGGTGAAGAATTTATTCTTTTTGCAGTTCCGCCTTTGGTTCTCGGATAATCTGGTTCCTTAGAACTCTGAGAGAGGTCAGTACCTGATATACAAAAGGTTGGTCCTTTCTTTCATGTGGAACACTTATTCTCGTGCAGTGTCGATTGCATGTGTGTGTATGTATGTGTATGCGTGTGAGTATGCTAGAAAGAAAGAGAGAAAATAGATTAGAAGAGAGAGAGGGGGAGGAAGTGACAGAGAATGAGAGAACGAGAAACAGTGTGAATGGTTATGTATGCGTGTATGTGTGTGTGTATATACACGAACACATACACACATTTATATGTATATACTGAGGCGCAATGGTTATTGCAGCGGACACGTGGTCGTAGGATCGCGGTTTCGATTCCTAGATCGGGCGTTGTGAATGTTTATTGAGCGAAAGCACCTAAAGCCCCACGAGGCACCGGCAGGGGTTGGTGGCGAACACTGCTGTACTCTTTCACCACAACTTTCTCTAACCCTTTCTTCCTGTTTCTGTTGTGCCTGTATTTCAAAGGGTCAGCTTTGTCACACTGTGTCATGCTGAATATCCCCGAGAACTACGTTAAGAGTACATGTGTCTGTGGAGTGCTCAGCCACTTGCACGTTAATTTCACGAGCAGGCTGTTCCGTTGATCGGAACAACTGGAACCCTCGACGTCGTAAGCGACGGAGTGCCAACAACATACAATTATAGAATATTTCGTATAATTCATCTAAAAATGTTATTTTAACAACTGACTAATTATTAATTATTAATCAATTGATTAATTAATCTTACCCTATATCATTATTATTATTATTATTATTATTATTGTTATTATTATTATTATTATTATATATATATATATATATATATATATGATGCAAAAAACGAAGATGTCATTAGCGGGTTTCGAACTCACTAAACCTACGAAACATAATTGAGATTCTGGCACCCCTCAACTGGTTTTGGTCAATCAACCGTTCTTCTATTTCTAACATAAAGCAAATAACAAACCCTTAATTGTGAAATATTTTGAACAGAACATGAAGTCGAAAATATATTTCGGTTATTTGTAGTAGTTCAAATTTAGATGATATCACTTTTGAGATTCGAGTTAAATTTTTGGCAGGGCGAGCCTTGGCCTATAAATCATTAAAAAAATCATTTTTTTTTCTCATGTAAACCAAAAAATAGAAATATTTCAAAAACCCGAATTCTATAAAATAGCTTCTTTATTTTTAGAAAATTATTTAACTTGTTTAATTTTGGTTCTTAAAAGTGAAAATCCCTTAATTAGTTTTCAATTCCTTTCAATTTTGCATCTTATTCTTTCATAGATTTTTTTTCCAGAATTTTTATATTCTTTTCAATTTTTCAATGACAAAGAACGGACATTTATTAGTTCTATAGCACAGAATAATTATAAAATAAATTCCCTCAAACTACGAACTTCTTATATTTCAACCGATTCTCTCAGAATAAACAGCGGCAGAGTCGTAGTTTATTCTCCAACACAATTCTTCATTTATTTCTTCCATTCCTATATTTTCGTTTTCATTAATCAACCTTTCATTTAACGACGAAAGGAAATTTATTTTGTTCTACCTCCTAGAATAATAACACATTTATATGAATATCATGTGTGTGTGTGTGTGTGTGTGTGTGTGTGTGTGTGTGTGTGTGTGTGTGTGTGTGTGTGTTTTAAGCAGCTTCAAATATACTCTTATGTATTGCGGCCTATTTCTTCTGTTTGTTACAGAAAACTTACACATGTGTTTGTGTATGTGCCTCTATACACACATATAACACGTATATTTATTATATATACTTTCATATACTTTCATATACTTTCATATACATGCATATATATATATATATATATATATATATATATA
>NC_068992.1:65747207-65748786 GCF_001194135.2 Octopus bimaculoides | reverse complement strand
TATAGATAGATAGATAACAAATATATATATACACACATATATACCTATAGACACACGCATACACACATATATATATATACAGATATACAGATATGTATGTATATATGTATGCATATATCTACATATATGCATACATATAGACATATATATATATACACAGACACACACATGCATACACACACGCGCACGCACACACACACACACATAAACACACACACACACACACACACGTAGACACACATAGGTACAGCTGTGGTCGTGTATTTATGTTTGCTTCGAAGATTTGGTTGCTATTTCTAGCAGGTTAAATAACTTTGTATACTCGCACTTGCAAGGTTGAATGTGGGAATGTATGTGAGTGCATGTGCGTATCTGCTTGAGTATATGTGCGTTTGTGCAGGAATATATGAGTGTGTATATACGGTTATGTATGTGTGTGAGTGAGTGTGTGTGTGTGTGTGTGTGTGTGTGTGTGTATGTGTGTGTGTGTGTGTATGTGCTCTTCAAACCAATATTGATGTTGATAAGAATTGAGACACCAAAAATAACGATTTGTTGTTCTTTTTGCGATGAATTCTTAAAGTAGTAGTAGTAGTAGTAGTAGTAGTAGTAGTAGTAGTAGTCGTTGTTGTTGTTCTTGTTGTTGTTGTCGCAGAGATAAGTGGAGAGGTAGGAGCGGGTAGGGACATCGAATGCAAGGCTTCTGTCTGAATAAACAGAACTCTAAGACTTGACCTTACCATTCTTCTAGTTGATCTGATTTCATGCTAAATGTTCCAGGAACGGTTTTATTGTTAAATTTTACAATAGCAGTTGGCTGGATGCTGCTAGGACAATAAAATACAATTTGTCAGGAAGAATACGTTTGTTCATATTACATTAAATAGATTTAGAAAAGATATTTCATTGCGGAATGGCTTCTAACCAAAGACATTGTGTCTTTTTAAATTAAAGACAGGCACGAGCTATGATTAAATAAGTTTGTTTTCTCTCTGCGCATGCGTGATTGTATGCGTGTGGGTTTATGTTCGCCGTTATCTGCGTGTACTTGTGCGTTTTTCAGTGAGTTTGTGTTTGTTTTTTGTGTGTAAATTTGAGATGAGAACGCAAAGGTATTAAAAAAATCATTACCAATGTTGATGTTGATGTTGGTATTACTGTAGCTGTACCCAACCGTATGATATCGAGTTCTCATTTTAACTATAATTAAATCTGCAAACGAATTTCTTTTCTAAATTGAAGCGAAGAGACGAGAAGAGACACCATATCAGAGTGAGAAGACATAAAGAAAATGAATTGGTATTCATACAGCAAAAACAACAGCTAATACTACTACTACTAGTAGTAGTAGTAGTAGTAGTAGTAGTAGTAGTTGTTGTTGTTGCTGTTGTTTTTGTAGTAGCAGCGTTTTCTAACAGAAGCCCAAATGCACAAACTTTGAGAAGTGGTTTAACTTCGAGGTTCCTAACCTTTTCGTTTTTACAAAGGCTGTCATTTGGCAGAGCCGTCGCATACGCATATATACATATATATACATATATATACATACGTAATGATATAAATCATATATATATATATA
>NC_068992.1:65745547-65746614 GCF_001194135.2 Octopus bimaculoides | reverse complement strand
ATAAATTCTGTCATTCCAAAACATTGGTTCAAAAACGTTATCAGTTCAATCAATTCTTCATAATAAAAGCATTTCAATGCATAACTTTGAGCAGCACACAGTTTCATTGCTAGTGGCCATTATAATTCCACTCACAATTTCTCTAAATTCTGCAGAAGATAAAGCAATCGTTTGAAGATTAGTTGAGAAAGCGATGGACAACCAACGAATTATCCTTAACTTTCAGATAAATCTTATTCAGATATACAAAAACGGTAAGGATAATGGTTATGATTTTTTTTTTATATTTCTCTCTCTTTTAATTTCTGTCTCGTCTCTTTATTATAAATCTGTTTTGTTTTATGCTATCATCAATGATTCTACGGTTTTTCTTCTCATGATAAAAATTTTTATGTCTTTTATCAGTAAACTTCTCGACTTCTCGTCAATTTTCAACATACCTCCAACAGAATATTTTATATTCTCTGTCTTAAATACATAAACAAACAAAAAACAGTCTATTTCTACCGTTAAATATTGCCTACAGTTGTTTTAAAGGCTGTATAAAAAAATTATGCTGAAGATAAATAAATTTAAAAAACTCAAAAAAGTATATTCTCATTCAGATTCACATTTATTTTACGTTTATAATAATAATAATAATAATAATAATAATAATAATAATAATAATAATAATAATAATAATAATAATAATGATACCAAGTAAAGTTATGCAGGAGGATGGAAAAGTAACGATACACGGAAGCAATGATTTTCAGACGGATCCTGTAATCGAACACCGTCGGCCGGATATTGTCCGATTGTCTTATTTTTCGAGCACCTTCCGGAGTATTCGAGCGGTTCCAAGCAGTGCTGTTTTCTGCAAGTGCTCCACCTTTATTGCAGCCCCTATTTGTTCCACGCATTTCTCGAGATTTTTGCTCATTGTTCCCAGGGCTCCAACAATTATTGGTACTACTACCACCTTTTTCATCGACCACAACTGCTTCACTTCCTAAGCTAACCTGTCATATCTCTCGACTTTTCTTTCTTCTTTATCGCATACCCTGTTGTCAGCTGAGCATGCT
>NC_068992.1:65743759-65745294 GCF_001194135.2 Octopus bimaculoides | reverse complement strand
TATTATTATTATTATTATTATTATTGTTATTGTTATTATTATTATTATTATTATTATTATTATTATTATTATTGTTATTGTTATTATTATTATTATTATTATTATTATTATTATTATTATTATTATTATTATTATTATTATTATTATTATTGTGTTTAAGGCGGCGAGCTGGCAGAATTGTTAGCACGCCGGGTGAAATGCTTAGCGGCATTTCGTTCGATCTTATGTTCCGAGTTCAAAGTAGACTTTGCCTTTCATCCTTTCGGGGTCGATAAAAATAAGTACCAGTTGTGTACTGGGTCGATATAATCGACTTACACCTCCGCCAGAATTACTGGTCTTGTGCCAAAATTTAAAATGATCATCATCATTATTATTGAAGTTGAGGACAAAATTAGTTAAGCGAACAAATAAGAAGTTTACCTTACCAAATGATGTTTTGGTTGAAACTGATAAAGAGGAGCCGTAGATGGAGGGCGTCGCTGGTGGAGGAAGTGGCGGTTGTAAACCTTTGTCGGTGGTGGTGGTTGTGGTGGTGGTGTGCACTAAAATAAACATACGGGACATAGAAGAACGCAGACGAAAGAAGATGAAGACGGAATGAAAGCAGCTAATGCTACAATAGTAATACAAGAAGTCTAAGAACAGCAACGGAACCAGAACCAAAATGACAAGAAGAAGAAATATAAAGTAAAACAAGAAAAACTCAACAAAACTGGAGTTGATTTCTTGTTTCATTAAAGCAGACGATCAACGATTTCGCAAGTTAATGTTTGAAATGGCTGCAAGAAAAATGTCGAATGGAGTTTAATTAAATTTCTAGACTATTCTGAACATTGAGAACACATTTCTTATTATGGATGTTTAGTATTGGTAGATTGGTTAACTCACATGTAGTGTGTGTGTGTGTGTGTGTGTGTGTGTGCGTGTGTGTGTGTGTGTGTGCGTGTGTGTGTGTGTGTGCGTGTGTGTGTGTGTGCGTGTGTGTGATGGAGAGAGGGAATGATGGTGGCCGCGACGGTATGGGAGTGGTGTTGGTGGTGATGGTGGTGATGGTGGTGCTGATAGTGGTGATGGTAGCGATGGTGCTGGTGTTCATGATGATGATGATAGTGGTGATGGTGGTGGTGGCGGTGGCGGTTAGACTATTGTGGACTGTTTTGGTAAGAGATGATTCAGACGAGTAGAATGAGGTAAATAAAGATGTAGGGTGGGGGGTAGAAGAAGAAGAAAAAGAAGGGGAGGAGGAGGAGGAAAAGAAGGAGAAAGAAATGATAAAAAGAGGAAATTATCATGAAGCAAAAGTACAGAAATATTCATGTTCTCGTTACACACACACACACACACACACACACACACACACACACACACGTATATGAAGAGAATATAAGTGTGTATATGTGATGGCAAATATATACATATTTGTGTGTATGTATGCATATATATGTGTGTGTGTGTGTGTGTGTGTGTATGCGTGTATCTATCTACATATATATAATATATATGTATATATATAACATATATATGTATATATA
>NC_068992.1:65742227-65742686 GCF_001194135.2 Octopus bimaculoides | reverse complement strand
ACACACACACACACGTATATGAAGAGAATATAAGTGTGTATATGTGATGGCAAATATATACATATTTGTGTGTATGTATGCATATATATGTGTGTGCATGGCACAATCCTTTCTAGGATCTTCCAGATGTATATTACTGCACACCTCTTCCACCTTCGCTCCAGGGAGTAGAGTCTTAGCTGTTTCAGCCTTTCCCAGGAGCTGAGCTGTTGCTAAGAGACGATCTACTTTGTGAAATTTCGCTGGATTGCTTCGAGGTCCGCTGTTAATTTTACACTGTTGGGTCACCGTAGCTGGGAGCAGTAATCGAGGCGGCTGACGTATCCCTGTGTTATTGCAAAAGTCGAATTTAATTGACAGTGAATAAACACACACACACACATACAAACACAAACTCTTTCTCTATCTCTCTCTCCCTCTCCCTCTCTCTCTCCCTCTCCCTCTCTATCTCCCTCTCCC
>NC_068992.1:65740174-65742041 GCF_001194135.2 Octopus bimaculoides | reverse complement strand
CTCTCTCTCTCTCACACACACACACGCAGAAAGGACTAGTAAACATATCGTATGAGGAATGGTATATTTCATTACATTTGATAGTTTGAAAATTGCTGTGGTATTGATTACAGCTAAAGGCTTCATTGTAGAAACGAACAATTAAATTTATGTAAATTTATGCAAGGAGGTCATAATAGCCGGTTATACGGAATTTCACCGAAAACATTTTTGCTGCAGGAAAATTCACCGTAAGAAAAAATAAACTGCAAAAAAATAATGAAAAAAAAAAAAAAGGAAATAAATAAATAAATTAGCTGTTTTCTAAAAATGGCAACTTCATCAATTAACCTACCAATTACTGAAAGGTAATTTCTTTAAAACGAGTTATCTAGTTTAAAGTCTGCTTGTGTGTCTCGTTTACGGTGAAATTTCCCTCGGCAAAATAGTTTATGACGAATTTTCAGGACATTAAACATCCCATGTTTCAATTAGAAATTACGTCATAACCCAGAGTCCGTATCCCCTTGCCTGTAACGTTAAGATATAATTTGAGGGTCATTTGGCTACTCTTTTTATCAAGTGAAGCCTTAACGGCGGTGTCCCAACATCTTCATAACACCTTATAACTCCTTCTATAAGTACATGAGAACGACTCAACAAAGATTTAGCAACCACCTCACAAAACGGACATGTTTAGTAGTAGTCGTAGTCGTAGTAGTAGTAGTAGTAGTAGTGGTGGTGGTGGTGGTGGTGGTTGTTGTTGTTATTTTTGTGAAATTGTGATGACAATAAAGGGTTTTCAATTGAATTGGTTTCATGGTAAGAACAAATCTTAAAATACAATCAGAAATTTTCTGCTCCATTCCCCATTTCGAAATAGTCTCATTAGTATTTCAGACAGAGACATTTATGTGGCTTTTGTTGCAAGTTAATATGAAGAATGGCATTGCAGAAGAACTGAAGTGTACACAACCACACACACACACACACACACACACACACACACACACACACACACACACACACACACACACACACACACACACACACACACACACACACACACACACACTACATATGCATATATGTAGTAGAGATGTATGTTATATCCATACCTATGTTTATATATGCGTATTAATATTATATGTGTGTGTATTAATATCATATATATATATATGTGTGCATGGGTATATATATGTATGTATATATATGTGTGTGTGTGTGTGTGTTCATATATTCGAAATTTGTTTTTTATGAAGGGTTCCATTTTTTTTTTCATATAATGGTACGTGTTGCGTGCAGTTCGTGTAGAACTGTAAGATTCTTTAATCCATCACCATATTTCTTCTTATGCATAGCATAACGTCAGACTGAGCCGCCAATAGAATATTCTGACACTAACAGACTAAATCAAGGAACAAAGCAGGAAGAAATGCTACGCAACAAATTCTTCGATCAACAAACTTATTGAATGGACTCCAACGTTTATATTAAAATAAAATGAATTAAATTCAAACGAACTACAGTACAGATGAATTTATTATGAAAAAAACACCAAAAACAACGCAAAACTCCATAAAATAGCACCAAGATTAGAAATTACTCTTTCTCTTGTGTATCGCAAAACACAAGCATAAAATTACTCATGACTAATGTGATTTTAAAATTCGATTGCAAACGTTAAAATTGTAAACTTTTATAAGTTACATTACGCGCACAATTGTCATACAGATTCTCTCACCGGAGATTGCGATGTACATCATACGATACGATACAAAAGAAACTAGAAAGAAAAACGTTAGTAGACAACATATATATACTTAACAGAATTAAACGGTTGAAGATGGAAGAAGCAATTTTCAGTCTTAACACTTAATATCCATAT
>NC_068992.1:65735078-65739981 GCF_001194135.2 Octopus bimaculoides | reverse complement strand
ATATATATATATATATATATATATATATATACATGGATAGATATATCAATAGATAGATTTATCGGTAGATTGACAGACAGACAGACGGACAGACAGACAGACGGACAGACAGACATGCAGACAGATAGACAGATAGAAATATATACTGATAGATATTTTAATCTAAGTATGTAAATAAGTCCACAGAAGCCTTGAGGCCATGTTTTCCACAAGAGTGCTTTCCGTCAATTAAATCAACTCCAACAGATTGATGAAATGTAAAATCAACTCCAATGGGAATTGAACACCAACATCGTAATGAATCGAACTAGACATCGTAAACAAGGTCTGCTCACCAGAAACCCTCCACCACTTCAGTACTACCTCCTCTACTCACACACATATTTCTCTTCAAACTGAAAGGTGGTAGTTAAATAAAGGCATCAACGCGAAACACTATGCACTCAGCAGAATCAGTTAAATGTGTATTTTAAAGATAAAATGACTGACACCAACCAAAGTCTAGTATAGAAGATGGGGGTGGGGGCGGGGTGAACTGGGATAAATAGGCGAAGACATTAGTTTATTTGTTTTGCTCTTTTTTTTTGTAAAATGTATATTTAATTGGTTGAATTTTATTGCGTGTCTTTTAACAGTATTAACGGTTTTAGCAGATAATTCCGACACAAAATCCATTTACACCAAATACTGAAATAAACGTGGAATGTTTTATATTCTTTTGCATCTCTCTAAGTCGTTCTGAGGCATTAAAGATATTCTCTAAGTGGCAGCTCTGCCTCCCAGAAATCACACTTTGCTATAAAAATAAATTAAGGAAATGGTATAGCTGAAATAAAATATGGGACTGTCATGGGTGGAGCAACTTCTTGTGCGAGACTGAAAGTTAACATGGAAGAAAGAATACTCCTGTATTACAGTTCGATATTCGTTCAAAGCTGTTTTGAACATTCGTTACTCGGAGTTATTCATTTGGTGCAATATTTCAATAAAGAGTTAAAGGGACAGAGATGGAAGTAAACGAACAATGTTGCGGTGGTACGTTTTTTGTGACGTCAAACTATTTTTTTTTCTACATTTTCATTTCAATCTTTCAATATTTTTCTCTTTCTCCTACTCTGCCTGGAACAAAGAAATACAGAAAGATAGTAAATGAGAGATACACATAAAAAGAGAGATTACAACTGGAGACAGAGAGAGAGGAGTGTGTTATAAATGATGGCGACGTTTTGAAAAGTGGATCAAAATAGATATACATTCACCATTGCTTAAATCGAACTGTTTGCAAAATATATATTTACAGCACCATTAAATAACACACACAACATACATTTATACATTAGTCTTTAACTTTATGTATGTAGAAGGATTCCAAGAGCCTGTTATCCACCCATCAATATCAATCTGTTGATAACTGTATACGTATGTTTAAATTTAACAGAGGAACAAGCATATACATAGACACACTCCGTTGGAAACATCTCCTTCGGTGACCTTTTCAAATACTTCAAAGTGGATTTAATTCTAGTAAGATTTTCATGTGTATTTTACTTCCACAAACTGCTCTATGAAACTTTAATAAATCCATTGCCGGTTTAATTATTGCTCATAAATATTTGTCTGAATCTTGGCCAGTCCTGATGAGAATTCTTTTATCGATTGGTAAAATAGTAAAATGGTGCATGTGTGTGTGTGTGTGTGTGTGCATTCATTTATATATATATGTTGTCTGGAGAGATTAAAATAAACACGGACACAACACCCCTCCCCCCACACACGTACTTCTTTCAGTTTCCGTCTACTAAATCCACTCACAAGGTTTTGGCCGGCCCCGAGGCCAAGGCGCCACGCAGTGGGACTGAACCCGAGACCATGTGACTGGGAAAGACTTTCTCACATTCCCGAGCTTTAAACTGTTTGCTGTTTATACACCTGTGTTCGTCTTCTGTTTTTCTGTAAATTTCAACTATATATATATGTATGTATGTATGTATGTACGAGTGTATGTACACGTTTCGAAAGCTAAATTTTAAAAGTTCCTGTGTATATATATGTATGTGTGTGCATGCTTGTATGTATGTGTATATGTGTACACGTACATCAAAACATACACGCATACATACACTTATAAATACATAGATACATGCATTCATATATGTGTACACACATATACAAATATATAAAAATATATGTATACATGTGGTTGGTTATGTGTGTGTATGTTAATATATTTGTGTATGTGTCTGTGTCACTGTGTATATTTATTCTCATATACGCATATGTGTGTATGGAAGTGTTTGTGTGTGTATGTCTGTATGTGTGTGTACATATGTGTGTGTGTGTGTGTGTGTGTGTGTGTGTGTGTGTCATTGACTACAACTCTTCCCAATGTCGACTTCCTCATAGACTACAACCAAACATCGCTGCATTCATTTATTCCTCTTCGGCAACTTGCCAACAAAACAAATTTCTTTTTTTTCCTTTGTGCATTAAAAAAACATACAAAAATATTAAATGACAGAAGATAAAACAATATGACACAGAAAACTAGGAACAAGTATACAAAGCCGAGATAAAGATGATGATGATGATGATGATGATGATATTAACAACAACAACGACAACAACAACAGCAATAATAATAGTAATAATAATAATAATAATAATAATAATAATAATGATAATATTAATAATAATGATAATGATAATTGAATAAGAGAGACAAATACTGTCAGATCATTGATGTAGCTATACCACATGACATGAATGTTGTGAGTAAAGAGGTTGAAAGAATCACCAATTACTGTGAATTGAAAGTGGAAATGGCAAGACTGTATGGGATGCGAGAGGGTAACGTAAATGTGATACCAGTGGTGATCGGAGCGTTGGGCTCAACCCCATTGAAACTTCAAAACTTCTTAAGGCAACTGGAAATCCGATGCAAGATTGATGTCTTGTAAAAGCAGCCTTATCAGAAACAGCGCACATCTTAAGGGAAATATTATCTGTCTGAGGTCCTTGATGTGACTTCAGAGATCACTAAAGTCTCCGGTGCATTTTTACCTTCACTGTATTACGAAGAAATAATAATAATAATAATAATAATAATAATAATAATAATAATAATAATAATAGAGTCAAAATTAAAAGAAGAGTGCCATTTGCTATCTTGTGAACAATATTTCGACATCTTGCGTGTCTTCCACTGGTTCAAAAAATAAATTTGTCAATCTACTTCATTTTGGTTAATATAGGATAATAATAATAATAATAATAATAATAATAATAATAATAATAATAATAATAATAATAATAATAATAACAACAATAATAATAATAATAATAATAATAATAATAATAATAATAATAATAATAATAATAACAATAATATTTCTAAATAGATTGACGTAACTCATCACAAAGGTAAACAGACAAGACGAAAAGCGCGATGCGATTGCAATAGATATTTTATTGGTTGAATGAGTTTATTTTACTGGCACACAGCCAAGACGTTTCAGGGCAGGATATAATTTGCTTAGATCGATCGCAGCACTTTGATCTTATGTTTATCAATCGAAGCTTATCAGTGGTACACATATGAACTTCTCTCTGTTTTAAAAAAATAAAATGTAGAGATATATCATGGAATTATATTAGATAGACTGCCATAGAATAGCACTTGATAATTACCACATCATTCTCCGCGAAAACATTGACAATATGTTATTTAACGTCAAAGTAATACCAAATAACTTTAATGTTGGGCAGAAGTGAGACGGCATTTTAGAAAATTTCATTAAATTAGATGGTGGATTAAACCATTATGTATCTATAATCCTATTTGTGATTGGGAAAAGACGTAGAGTGACTATTTATAAGGATAGACATAAGGACATACTAAATTAGAATTGTAATACTATGAACTGGGACTATGTCAACGTTTCTTAACGTTAACCACTTCTGTTGAATCTAAAGAAAACTCAAAGTTTTCTTGGATGTTCCCTCATTCTTTTTTCAAGTAAAGAAATTTTTAAAGTATTTCTGAAAGTATGAATGATAAAAATAACATAATGATAAAGAGTGGTGATATAGGCATCGTGGTATCACTCTGTAGAAAATGGTTATATCATTATATTTGATGGTACTGGACAAATGCAGGAGTGAGCCATATCGTATCATATCTTGAATGAAAAACAAATAAGAATAGCTTTTAGAAACGGTAGGTTTACTGAATTTACTTAGAAAAGAAAACAAAATATTTGTAAAATCAGGTTAGCAAGTGTAAGGATATACGTATGAATCATTGTTACTTCAATGTCACAAAACATCAGCAGCCAAAATATGAAAATAGAATAAAAGGACTTCTTTATTATTATTATTATTATTATTATTATTATTATTATTATTATTATTATTATTATTATTATTAATTTCATGTGACAACACTATGCGAAAACATAACATATAGCAAAATCATCTTCAGAATGTGTGATTAGATTTTACGAGCCACTTGAAAACAAATATACATTTATACATTTCCCAAGACAAATTTAATTTTATTTTTACTAGTATGGTACCATTCCATTAATATTTCAATAAAATCAACCCCACCCCACTACTTTCTCCTTATTTCGCAGTTATATATCTCCTCTTTTTACATTAAATATCTCCACTGTGATTGTGTTGTTACCATTGGGTAACCATGACAGGTCTATATATAGCAATAACTGGCAAAGAGATTTTAATGGTTGATGGCCTCCCGTTTGGAGAGAAACAAATGTATTGTTGTAACATTCATTCAATTATTTACTCTTAAATATACATACATACATGCATACATACACACACAAATATATATACACACACAAATATATATACACACACACACACACACACACACACACAC
>NC_068992.1:65734325-65734974 GCF_001194135.2 Octopus bimaculoides | reverse complement strand
TATGTATATATATATATATATATATATATATATATATATATGTATATACATAGGTGTGTGTGTGTATATATATATATCTAAATTATATAATGTATGTACGCGTACTATATGCACATACATAAATCACGTTTCGCTGTTGTTGGCATGGCAACGGTGACAAGAGGAAAATTCGGTGTAGAATCAATAAATGCTTTGTTGATGTAGAATACAGTGAAAAGTAAACGGAATCATGATGGGCGTCCATACTGTTGCGTACAGCAGACACACACACACACACACATAGCTACATACATGCATAGATATATATGTATGTATGTATACACACACACATATATATATATTCTTTTACTATTTTACTTGGTTCAGTCATTTGACTGCGGCCATGCTGGAGCACCGCCTTTAGTCAGAATCGACTCCAGGATTTATTATTTGTAAGCCTAGTACTTATGCCATCGGAATCTTTTTGCCGAATCGCTAAGTTACGAGGACGCTAACACACCAACATCGGTTGTCATGTGATGGTGGGTGGGAGAAACACAGACACACAAATACAAACATGCATACATACACACATACACACAAAAATACATACATACATACATATATATACACACACACACATATATATATATATATATATATATATATA
>NC_068992.1:65731821-65734214 GCF_001194135.2 Octopus bimaculoides | reverse complement strand
CTGTATGCATATAGGCACAAGAGTGGCTGTGTGGTAAGTAGCTTTCTTCCCAACCATTTGGTTCCGGGTTCAGTCATAGCAACTTCGGCAAGTGTCTTCTACTATAACCTCAGGCCGACCAAAGCCTAGACGAACCACACGGGCGTAAATACACACCCACACACACACACACACACACACACACACACACACACAGAGGCACACACAGGCACACACACACACACACACACTCATTGTTGGAAACAAAGAGAAAATGACTCTCGATCGGTTACGACGACGAGTGTTCGATTTGTTCCGATCAACGGAACAGACTGCTTGTGACATTAGCGTGTAAGTGGCTGAGTACTCCACAGTCACATAAAGTATCTTGCTTAAGGACATTACGCGCCGCCAGGAATCGAACTTACGACGTTACGATCATGAGCCGAATACCTGAAACATTATGCCACGCCCCTTCACACACACACACACAGACACACAGACGTCTATACAGGTAGACTTATTTAACTAGATTATCGAAATATGTTAACTTTGTTTCTACGTTTAAGATTGTTGTTATTGTCGTTTGACCACTGACCCTGGGCCAGATAGTGTTATGGTCAAAGTCCTTTCTATACATATCTAATTAATTATGACTATAAAATTTTATGACATTCGTAATATGAAAGTAGAAAAAGCCCCCATTAAATATGTACTTTTTCCCTTCTAATTTCTTAATTTCAGATTCAAGCTTCTAATCTCGTCAAATATTACGAAGAAGGGATTATCTCCTTTGTACAAACTGTACACCAGGAGACTCACGGGTTTGATTTAACATTTGTGCTATTACAGTGTATCGTGGATACTTCGGACCTGGTGGAGCCTGCCTCTGTCCAGGACTCACTTCTGTCGATCCTTCTAGAAGGGGGAAAATCTGTTAGAAATAAAGAGTAAGAGAAGGAGTAGGATCTGCTCCAGGAGACGATTGGAACTTCGCTTATCGGGATGAACGACAAAGCTGACCTTTGCGTAGAGAGCCAGAACTATTAAACGAAACAGTTTATCCGACGCTGTTATGAATCTGACACTTTCATCAGTTATACACTTCCTAGATGAAAGATGAGATGGTCTTGGCTGGAACGCTTTGGATCTCCGTCTTCTCAGTCAGAGTTGATCTGGGGTTAAGCTACAACGGCAGTAACAACCACTTCCCAACCGACAGCTCTTATTTGCCCTCCAACACCCCCATCCAGAAAACTTTAAATGTTCTATCGTTTGCTCTGTCCTGCCACAATTATTGGCCATTAGCTCTTTATCTCCCGATTCAACACACATCTGTTTAGTGTTATTTATAAATCTATCAATCAACCACAAGAAACATTATCAACAAATTGGTCGCCATTTAGATAATATCAACAAGCAAAATAGACAAGTAGTTTCCAATATCGCCCTTTTTTTAATATTTATTTACGTATTCCTTCTTATTATGTTATACATACGCACACATATACATACATACGCTTATATATATATATTTAATTTGTATATATATATATATATGTGTATATATGTATATATATATATACACATACATGCATATATGTGTATATATATATATATATATATATATATATATATATATATATATATATATACATATATATTATATATGTATGTATGTATGTATATGTATTTCATCAGACTTTTATTTACGTTGTTCTTTATTTCTTTATCAGATTTTGTTATTAATGCCACAGGCTCCGTTTCTAAACACCAAGCTTGTTTGTTCGTATCTTCGTCAATCTATATACTATAACTAGTTTCGTATCTTAGTCAATCTGTAATTGTAACTTGTTATCTGAGAGAGAATGTTATAAGTGAAGTTGTGGGAACTTGGAGGGCTGTGAAACTGTTGAGAAAAGACCGGGTCGCATTCTGTTAAGTGCCAGGTGAAGTAATTTGTAGGTCAATGTTGTGACTAAGAGACTGGAGTTTCTGCAAGTGAAAGTACTTTTGGCCGAAATGCACCGCTTGGCAGATCAATGATCGAGGATAAAAGCCTCCTATTGAAATACAGCATTGAAAGAATGAGGCTTCGATGTCGGTTGAAGAGAGAGAGAGAGAAAGAGAGAGAAAGGAGATTGATGGAGAGATAGGGGAGAAGAGAGACATTGGGAGGGTGAGACAGAGATAGTCAAACTTAAATAAGAAAGGGAGAGAGGGAGACAGCGATGAGGGAGGTAGGCAGAGAGTCTAACGAAAGAGGAGAAAGACGGAGCGAGAAAGAGAAAGACAGACACGCAAACAGAAAGGATGGAGAGAGAGATAGATAGATAGAGAGAGAGATAGATAGATATATAGATAGATAGATAGAGAGAGAGAGAGAGAGAGAGAGAGAGAGAGAGAGAGAGAGA
>NC_068992.1:65730702-65731345 GCF_001194135.2 Octopus bimaculoides | reverse complement strand
ATATATATATATATATATATATATATATATATATATATAGGTGTGTGGTTGTTTTCGTGTCTGTGTTTGTTCCCCACCATCGCTTGATAACCATTGTTGGTGTGTTTACTTCCCTGTAATTTTGTGATTCGTCAAAAAGAGATCGATGGAATACGTACCAGGCGTAAACAAAATACGCATCAGGCCCGATTCATTCGACTAAAAATTCTTCAAAGCGGTGCCCCAGTATGGCCTCAGTCCAATGACTAACACAACTAAAAAATAAATGGTAAAAAATATATTTGCTTCGGGTGACGAGGTTTTGGCGGTGACGAAGTCCTGGCGTTTGATGCGGTTTTTTTCATCGCTTTCACACCTTTCACTTGATTCGCCGATTTTATCAAAGACTACATCTATTTTACATCGACCGTCCTTTCAAGTTTCCCTTTTAAGTGTTGTAACAGAAACAGTCAAGGAAGTCGTCAACGCTTCTATGGTTTCCGTGTCTTCTGCTAGTTTAGCCATCATCATTGTCATGGTGAGTTCCTTTCGTTGCCAAAACTATCATACTTTTTTTTTGTGTGTGTGAATTACTGATACATACATACATACATACATACATACATACATACATATATATATATATATATATATATATATATAT
>NC_068992.1:65729348-65730129 GCF_001194135.2 Octopus bimaculoides | reverse complement strand
TATATATATATATATATATATATATATATATGTGTGTGTGTGTGTGTGTGTGGTGTTGATGGTGGAGACGGCGGTCGTGGTAAAAGGGGTGATAGCGCTCATGTTGGTTAGGATGTCTCTGTGTTAATGGTTTGCTCATGTTGGGCTGAAATAATGTGATGCTAAGCTGGTTGGAATAAGATATGAGCTGGAATTGCTATTAACCTGTTGTTATAATGTCAGTGCGACTGTTAATTAAATTCCTGGGATTTTAACTAAATATATAAAAACCTGTCCCTTCATACAATTTCCGACCAACAACCATATCCTCTCGAAAAAGATGAGTTGTGAACATTATTCTTCTGCCGATATTCTTGTAACTAGTTTTACTCTTTATTCTCCTATTTTATTCCTTATAAATTGTGAAATTTATTCCTTTTAAACTGTAAATTTTTCCTGTCTAAAATATCCATACGTCGTCTCTGATGACAGTTTACTCAGTGCACGGATATGCTAACCAACCACTTGGGTTATCCCCAAAACGGGTGTAAGACTTCAAATTCTCATTACCCTAACTAAATCATAGTAAATGATACTCGTTCTGCCTTGTATTTTGATTTTTCCTCTAATATAGTATATAGCTTCTGTAACGGAACCGTAATACGGATCCCTAGATCCAGCCTTAGCTGTGATTTTGGAACCTAAAGGACGACCAACTCTAGCACTTACACAGCGTACCTATTCCTTTAGATCACAAGTGAGCTAAACACCTCATCATCAATGTATATATATATATATATAT
>NC_068992.1:65728726-65729338 GCF_001194135.2 Octopus bimaculoides | reverse complement strand
ATATATGTATGTATTTACTGATACACACAGACACACAAATGCACACACATTCGCGTACACAGACACTCATGCACTCATAAATTAATGTGGCTAACTTTTATAAGAGACGTAGTAACTAATAAAGAGAAATGTCATATAATTGCCGCGAGTAAAGGAAAAAATATTGACGTTTAGAGTTTATCAAAGAGAGAAGAGAAAGTTTTGTTTGCTTCTATCTATCTATCTATCTATCTATCTATCTATCTATCTATCTATCTATCTATCTATCTATCTATCTATCTATCTATCTATCCATCTATTTGTATAGGTTTTTAATATATTGTACAACTTCCAGAATATATGTACACATACACGTGCATATGTATATGTAAACGTATTTATATGTATTTGTTTACATATAAATATATATGTATATATATGTGTGTTTGTGCGTGTGTGTATATATATATGTGTATTTATATATAATGTATGTGTGTGTATGCATATATATATATATATATATATATATATATATATGTGTGTATCTCTCTCTCTCTCTCTCTCTCTCTCTCTCTCTCTCTCTCTCTATATATATATATATATATATATATATATATATATATATATATATAT
>NC_068992.1:65726088-65728472 GCF_001194135.2 Octopus bimaculoides | reverse complement strand
CAACACATGTATGTATACACACACACATAATATAACTATCTCACTCATTGTATACAATGTGAGAATGTATACCTTTAATCAATCGTACACAATAGCAGAATATATTGAATTATGAATGGAAAGAAAAGGTATTATTGTTGAAAATTGATAATTCTTCAATATGATATCCTTGTCAAACAAACAGCTCTCAAGACAAACACAAAACTCAAGCTCAGGGGTAAGCCATGCCGATACGAGTCAACGAAAGTCAATTCAATTAAATAACTTGTGTGTGTGTGTATGTATACGAATGTGTGTGTGTGTGTGTGTGTGTGTGTGAAGACAGACAGAAAAATTGTAACGTTTTGGCCAGGAGAATGATTGATAGCGGAAGTTGTAACCAAGGTTTAAAGCTTTCTTCTTTTATGACATTACCTTACAATCTGCCAATATAGACATCTTATTTCTTATTTAGAGAGTGGGGCCTGCAGGTCACGAGAAACTTTCTTCGTGTCTCGTGACTTGAAATAACTGGAATAACTACCTTCCTGTTTATGTATGTATGTATGTATGTATGTATGTATGTATGTATGTATGTATCTGTCTGTCTGTATGTCTGTCTGTCCATCTGTTTGTCTCTCTCACTCTCAGTCAGTCAGTCTGTCTGTCTGTCTATCTCTCTATCGATCTAGTTTTTTTACGAAGTATGATCAATAAATATCCGGACTGATGCAATAGTAACAAAGTTAAAACACGCAGAGTAAAGCCGCTTGGCAAAAATTGGCCTTGAACACTGCTGTGCATGTGCACTGCTTTAACGTTCTAGCTAACTTCCGCTGTTTACAGAAGTGCTTGAAAGGAAGGTTTGTCGCGTGTGGTCATCGCATTGACCATAACAGAGAAAGTTGTCATGGCGATACCTGCTCAGAGGCCTACGCAAAGTTGCAGAAAGTGTACGGAGAGATGTGTTTGAGGCGCACACAGGTGTACGGGTGGTTCAGACATTTCCAGGTCATCCCATAAGTTCTGTCTGATTTTACCTTCTTTAAAATTGAATGAAATTTAATATGTATTCGTGTACATTTAATCATTTCCAGTTGAGTGAAATGAAGTGCTTTGCTCAAGAACACAATGAATTACTCACTTCTGGAATCGAAACCGAAATCCTACAATCATGAGTCAATACCTGAATCACTAGGTCACGCGCCTTCACGTAATATATACGAGCCATGATAACTTATGGCGATGAGGCTGCGACATACTTTGAAGTGATTCCATGAGAATCACTCAGAACTAGAATCGGTGCGAATGAAAGATCAAAGCAATGCAATCTGTCTTTGGACCAGTGATACGTATTATCTCCTACATGGATATCAACTGATAAGAGAAATCATTTCTAACTCTCGAGGACAGCTAAATATCGATCAGGAATAATTCTACGAACAATGATGAATACCAAACGGATTCCATACAAGACTACCAACAATGGTTGGTAGATGGATGCGGCTGAGCTGAGAGGCCGGTCAAGCGCAAGAATTCCGACATTTTCTCCCTGAATTTATTAGCAAGGTCTCAAACCAGCGTCTTGAGTAAATGTAACTTTGACCTGCAGGAACTGATGTTATCGGATAGTATACAACAATTATATATAATATATATATGTGTGTGTGTGTGTGTGTGTGTGTGTGTGTGTGTGTGTGTGTGTGTGTGTGTGTGTGCGTGCGTGTGTGTGTCTGTGTGTGTGTGTGTGTGTGTGTGTGTGTGTGTGTGTATTTATGTGTATACACACACATAAACAAAGAAGAAACACATCTACCGCCATGGAGGTCAGTTGTCCGCTGATGTGAATATCTCTTCAAAAATCCAAAATGTAGAGGATAACGACGGACAACTACTTCGAAACCTTCAGCTTTTACAGTGCACTTATTTTTACAAGTAAATGCCTAAGGGAGAATCTGGCGAAGCCACGGTTAACACTCACATTACAAATACAATCTCTAAGTGGAACAATAAAAATATTCGAAGCTTTTCTTAAGTTCAAAAGGTGGATTTACTTTTGTTATCTACATTGCAACAACGGAGCTTTGTAGCTTTGATACAAACCAGCTCCTTCTTTAGAAAAAGATATCAAATAATTAAAAGTACACGAGAACATACAGACATACATAAATACATACAAACATACATACATACACACACACACACACACACACACACACACACACACATATATATAAGGAAAAATATACAGGGTAGGAAGATTATAGAAATTTTTCTACCAGTGGCCTAGCATGCAGAAAATAGTCAATAGACTATATATTATTCATATAAAATTAGTCTACATTTAAACACATAAGAGGTGCCCTGACAGGACACCTAACATGCTAGAAGGACCAGTCAAAATC
>NC_068992.1:65722195-65725881 GCF_001194135.2 Octopus bimaculoides | reverse complement strand
TATATATATATATATATATATGTCTATATATCTATCTATCTCCACACACACACACACACACACACATGCAACTCCTCAGCACACAAATATATATATTTCTACGTACGCGCGCGGGCGCATAGTATATAAGATTTACTTCGTTTGATTGTTGTACTCTGCTTTTCTATCGAGTTCTTTCTTTCCCGTTTGTTAATACCAATGGATAAATCTGAATAAGTCTTTCTGTATGTTTGTGGCTGAGAGTGTTTGTGTGTGTGTGTGTGTGTGTTTGAATGTATATAAATGTGCACAATACATCGGTCATACATAGCAGTTATGGGGGAATCCAACCGTACGTGCATACGCAAACGTATACATACATACATATACATATATGTGTATGTATACATGGCGTGTATGTACGTATGTCTGTATGTTTAATATCAATGACTTTTGCTTTAAAGATATGAAAATTGAAAACATGAATAAATGAATAAATATTCCTTCTGCTTAATGTTGATTTAGGAATGTTAACACAAAGTTGGAATATTAATATTCTAAATCAAAGTGTTCGTAAAAGATTACACAGAATCTCATTCGTGCAGATGTGTGTGCATATATGCAGGCTCGTATATGTGTGTGATGGTGTATATGTATGCGAGCTTGAATGTGTGTATATGTGCTTGCGTACATGCGCATGTGTGTGTGTGTATGTGTGTGTGTGTGTGTGTGTGTGTGTGTGCGTGTGTGTGTGTTGATATATGTATGAGTGTATGTATAAATGTTGTATTTAATGTATAAAGCTATTGCTGCTTACTGTATTTGGTAGGGTAGAGTATTCACAAATTTAAAAAGAGAAAACGCATCGAAGGAGAAACTGAGTAGCGACGGAATTAAACATCAGGTTACTCTTAACATATATACTCTACAACGTGTATTGAGTACTCTATTTCAAAACAAAGCGTGCATATTTGCATACATATACGTACGTATACATTGAAACAAATGCAAGATAAATACTGTTCTTTATGCCCAAGTTCAAACCCCACCGAGATCAAGTTTGCTTTTTACCCTCCAGTATCGATAAAATAAAGTACCAATCATATATTGGAATCATCGATTAATTGGATAAATCGTTATAGCGTCTGACAAATTGTCTTGCGTTATTTAGATACGACCATTTATGTCACTGGATCTCAAATGGGGACTATATGACCCCTGGGGTTTGGTATAAGATTTTGGGGAAGAATCCACACTAACAGAGTAATAAATTGGGGGTCTACAGTCGTATATTAGGATCCATGATGCTTTTTCAGGAATTTATTGCAAGAAACAATTCGGTTGCTTGCTCTAATGTTTTACGTATTTCAACATGATTCATGCCACTGCAACATCTTCTCCCAGAGGTTCTGTTGCATACCTACGCAAACGAATAAGTAATAAACAAAATAGGAATTTTGAAAGGAGTATCTACAAAACTATGGGTCCATTAGAAAAGAATAATAATCAAAGGGGTCCATAGATGAAAAACAAAATGGCTGAAAACCACTGATTTGCGATGAGTTCAACTCTGGTCGCATTTTTAGCTTTGTCTTTCATCCTTTGGGGATCGATAGAAATAAAGTATTAATGAAACACTGGAATGATTTATATTCTCATAATGCGTTCTAGATGTGAACAGAATTATAATCTGACACAAAGACCAAGACAATATTCCACCCCCAAGTAAGTGGCGTGGTGCCAATGCTAAAAATCAATATTATTTGTGGAAACGAGTGTCTAAATCTGTGTTTTACAGAGACATATCTCTGCGCAATGCTTTAGAAACCTTCAACCAGAAGCAACAGCACTTTCATCTGCACTATTGACAACAGTACGATCATCTGCATTATTGATAACAAATCATAAAATGGCTCAATAGAAATTTTTAGTTGACTCGCTTTGTGCTAGTGAATTATTTTAAAATTCATGTCGTCACTTTAATAGAGTGGTGGGCGATAATTCGGTTATACATTCATTAGAATTCATAACGGCAGGTGTGTTAATTAACTCACTTTGGATGTTAATAATTTTAATTATTATTTCAATATTTGATAACTGCTCTCATTATGTGAGATGCCGCTAATGAAGTCAATAAATCATTAAAACCACGTCCTTAATGTTGTGCGGGGGCATTTAACTCTCATTGACTGAGGCCACCTGGTCGTAAGTGGATACAGGAGAAAGCTTTGTTCTACGCACATTTGACGAACGTTTCTTTGCGTTTTAGATTTTTACTCGGAATTTTTTGGGGATCTGGTGGTTGAGGATGTCATGTAGTTTAAATGCCTCATGTGTATCGTTCTGCAGAAAGTCAACGTTTTCAGGAATTCTTCAAGGCTACAAATGGATTATCTGTACGTAGAACCAAGAGATAAAAAGAAAGAGAGAGAGGGGGAGCTAACATAAGTGCAAGCTGTACGCACTTATTAGGCGTGTTGAATTAAGGAAGAGTACACACATTCTGAGGGAAAATATCATAGAGACAGCAGACGAGGAAGAGAAAATGACAGAGGTGTTACGTGAGGGTTTTAAATTTTGCAGAGATAGATTTTCAACCGATGAGATTACAATTATAATGATAAAATTTAGAAATTATAATGATAAAATATGTAGTTTGCAAATATACAAATAAGATATTAAATATATTTGATTTGATTTCAAGATGATAAATATTTTCTTTTGAAAAATTAGTATTCATTTCATAATTCTGTATAAGTAACATAAAATTTGATAAATATTTTATAATTATTGTATTTATGTCTTATTTCCTGATATAATCCGTGGCGGGAAAAGTATACTTCCAAATTTACTCCCAATGTGACAGGTAATATACTAGTATATAAAACATAGCTGATTAACGCAGTCGCAGTAATCGCCAACTGATTCATATTTTGTTTTGATGACATCCGTGAAATCAAAAACGCAAATTTGCTAATTGTGCCAAGCATCACCGTCCATTTCGGTTTTATATATTTAACAGGGAATGAGTCAGTGATATCAACTGCTCTACCTTGTCGAGTTCGAGAGATTATGAAGAACTGGGCTAAAGGAATAATGTGGTGCTTCCCAAAATAGCGAATTATGCACAAAATAAAGAGATGCCTACAAAATGTTGGTGAACAATTAAGTCTACTAAAGTTGGTAACGGTGGTTAAATAGACAAAATAGATATGAAAGAATGGATTTCATTTGTAGAGATTTTTAATTAATGTTCGACAATAGCGGCTTCAGTAGACGGATATTAATTACAACCTCAACTCTAGGATACTATATGTGTGGGTGTTTGAGAGTGCGTGTGTATATAAGTATGTGTGTGAGTGTGTGTGTGTGTGTATGTGTGTTTATATGTATATGTGTGTATGCGACTTTTCGGGAAGTGTGATTATATCAGTGTATATCAGTGTATATCAGTATCTATATCCACACCCATATATATACATATACATACCCACACACTCATACACTAATACACATACGCATATTTCTTAAATATGTATATAAATACATAAGAACATAATACATATATGTGTGTAAGAGTGTGTGTATGTGTGTGTGCGTGTGTGTGTGTACTAGATTAAACGTTTAATTGTAAAGCTAATAACCTCTGTAGAAATAAGTATCATTGTTATTTTCATTGAAGTTTTGAGATAAGGTAGTTGGGGGGG
>NC_068992.1:65719932-65722175 GCF_001194135.2 Octopus bimaculoides | reverse complement strand
GGGTTGGGAGGGATTAGAATTTATTTTCATCTTTTTCTGAAATGTTGACAGCGATGAAAATATTTCAGAGATATCATCAACAACAACAACAACAACAACAACAGCTGCAGCAGCAGCAGCAGCAGCAACAACAACAACAACAACAACAACAACAACAACAACAACAACAACAATAATAATAATAATAATAATAATAATAATAATAATAATAATACTAATAATAATAATAATATTATAATAATAGAAAAATAGACAACACAGCAGAAAGTGATGAGTGCAGAATTTGTGAACAAAATGGTGAAACCGTAAGGCATATTACCAGCCAATGTACACCAATAGCCCAGAAAGAATATAAGAGACGCCACGACAATGTAGCAAGGATTGTCAATTGGACACTTTGCAACAAGTATGGAGTTGACAGAGCAAAAATTGTTACGACCAAAAACCCGAAGGCATCATCGAAAATAAAAATGCTTGGGAAGTTAAGCAGTTGTAGTCGATGAAAAAGGTGGTAGGAGTACCAATAATTGTCGGAGCCCTGGGAACAGTGAACAAAAATCTTGAGAAGTACATGGAACAAATAGGGGCTGCAATAAGGGTGGAGAACTTGTAGGCAACAGTACTGCTTGGAACCGCTCGAATACTCCGGAAGGTGCTCGAAAAATAAGAGGTGTTACCTTAGTTCACTGGAAGTGAAAAACTGACACTGCAATACATCTCCAGCATTAGAAGCTGTGCAAAGGCAATAATAATAATAATAATAATAATAATAATAATAATAATAATAATAATAATGTTTTCCAACAGTCTAATTTGTTGTGCGTATATGAATAATAAGAGAGATTTAGATACCTAGGACGTGGCAATTAAAAACTAAAAGCATCCTTGTTATAGATGCACTGGGAATGATCAGGAAAGGTACTTCACTGCCTTAAAAACATGGGATAATATATTCAAAAGTACACATATATATATGCATTGGTGTGTGTGAATACATAAACACTTGTGTATATATATATTTATATACGTGTATATGCATGTATGCAAATGTGCTTAAACGTGTGCGTGTGTTACTAAATTTCTTCTTGTAGCCGATGGGCAGTGATATTTGATAAACAGATTCGTTGCTAGGTGGGTGGACGTCGATTAATATTCGCTAATTTTCTTTATTTTTTCATCTCAAGAAGATTCCTTCCTATTTGGAAATATTCTGAGAAAGAATTTTAATATCAGAAGAAAAAAAGCGTCTCTTCTCTCGTGAGTTCTTAACCGCGATACAATCTGAAAATATGATTTGGTTTTCTTTTCATAAGAAAAAAAAAATCTTAATTAATTTAGACAGTGATTTATACGAATTTGAAATAAATTACTTTTTTTTTTATTAATTGTAAGGAATCCTCTGTGGCTTTGTTGTTGCTTTTTTTTTCTTAAATATTTGTTGTTGTTTGTGTTTATTTTAAATTATATCTTGCAAGATATTAATTAAAAATTGTAACCAACAATAAAATCAAGGCAGCTACATCAGATGAGTTTCAAAGAATATTTTATTCGTCTGTTCATTTATTTATCAAAAATTGCGAAATATCTACGAATTAATGTTCAAAATATGATATAAAGGCGGTGGGGAGGAGGAGAAAATAAGCGAAACGAGTTTTATTTCTCTAAAATGTCTCTGTTAATATTCCCGAGCAATAAATCATGCTAACATATTTATATATGTATGTATATGAATGAAATTGAAGAAAATTTTTCAATTTCCTGGAATGTTCTTCAAAGAATTCTTTCTTATTTCAAAATGGGTAGGAGGGCATGGTTTATGGTACCTTAATTTTCTCAATCTGGAGGCGGTATTAATAGCAAAAAGTTAAGTGAGGAATTTAAATGATGAACTAAAATGTGGTTAAAAGCCATTACAATGATGTAGCTTGTTAAGAATGGAAAGAGAAACGAGGAACAATTCTGAGAATTAATAAGGAATTACGCTTCATATTCTATTATCATGCCATGTAGCAATTTATTTCGCTTTTCCATATACAGATACACCTACAGACTCGCACACACACATACACGCATATACATGCATACATACATACATACAAACATACATACACACACATATATATATACATCTATGTGTGTGTTTGTGTGCGTATGTGTAAACACACACACACACATACACATACATATATATGCATACACACAACTACATATACACATATACGAACACACACACACACACATAT
>NC_068992.1:65719680-65719922 GCF_001194135.2 Octopus bimaculoides | reverse complement strand
ATATATACACATACGAATACACAGACACATCTATATATAGATATACAGATATACATGCACAGACATATACATTTATTCCTACACACACACGCAGATATATATATATATATATATATATATATATATATATTTACATACACATATATACCTATACGTATATACACAATAGATATGCATACATACATACATTCATATATAAAATATTTTATATGTATATATGTAAGTACATAAATATATATGTA
>NC_068992.1:65717406-65719071 GCF_001194135.2 Octopus bimaculoides | reverse complement strand
ATATATATATATATATATATAAGCATATGTGTATGTATGTATGTATGTACGTATGTATGTATACATATATTCATACACGTATATTCTCTACTTAAGCAATTTTACATTCTCAACGTTAATTCCGCCCCCTCCTTGCCATTCCTTCAGAGCAGAGACAGTTTACATGTAGCACGTGCCTCGTTGTAACTTGAAAAGAATGGGTGAAGTGAATGTGGGTCGTTTAGAGATTTAAATTTTTTTTTCTGTTTCGTCTTAATGTTATGGCGTATAACAATTAATTGTATTTTTTTTTTGTGGGTGTGTTACGACATTCGATCTCTGCACTTGATAAATGAGACTATGCACTCGCTCAAATTGCTAGAAGTAACAAAGCCTATGAAGTTTATGCTTAAATGGAGGCCAATATGTTCAATACGATGAGGTAAACATGTTTAATCAATTAAAGTTAAAAGACAGATCCAAAACCCAAATGAATACAAAAACTTGAATGAGGAGCATGCAACAGGGAGTGGTTCAGATCTTTGGTATGAGGCGGCAATTTTTGTCATGTTTCTGACGTATATAACCTCTTCAGTGAGATATAATCTTAAGCAGTATTACATAGATTCTAGATAACCGATATATTTCAAAAGTTCGGGGAAATGATTATTTACAGGAGTGGCAAGCGTTAAGAAAGATGCAGGGAAATTGCTTAGGGACACCTTCATCTTGAAAAGCATATATGTAGTTAAGTGGAGGCTGATGTATGTACCTAAGTTGAACAAAAACATCGAACTTACAGATGAGATGACATACGAAAGAGTATATAAAACTAGAATAGAAATATTCAAATATGTATGTGTGTATGTACATACGTACGCACGATTGTATGTATGTATATGTATGTGTGTGTGTGTGTATCCGAGGACAGGTGTATGAACAACAAGCAAGTGTATTTGTTTGATGCTTGAGGAAAATGGAAAAGGCGTTTACGTTTCGAGCTTACGCTCTTCAACAGAAAGGAATAAGAGGAAATAAACAGAGAATGAAAAAAAAAAAAAGGTGTAGAGTTCAGCGATCCAACTTGGCGTTTATATGTATCCATATATCTGTGTATGTGTGTGTGTCACAAAACATGGATATAGTGTATGTATGTATATGCATATATATATATATATATATATATATATATATATATATATATATATATATATATATACGTATGAAGAGTGTATACAAATGACTGCGAGGGCGGTGATAAAGGACATGGTGGGACAAAGGCTATATGCAGTAAGAAGATGATGATGATGGTGGTGGTGTTGATGACGACGATGAGGATGATGACGAGGAGAAGGAGCAGGAAGAGGAGAGGGAGAGTTGCTGCAGGTGTGAGAGGAAGGGTCGTAGGAGTATGAAATGAAGTTAATTTCTAATTAATAGAGGTTTATTGAGATGTAGTTAATCAGTTCATTCATTGAACTGAACTCAGTGTTTTGCAGTGCGTGGGAGGACCTGCAGGAAAATGGGCATAATTACCTATTTATATTCATACAGACACACACGCACTTGCGCACGCACTTGCACACCTTGGTATGTATGTATGTATGTGCACATATATAATCATAAATACATATATATATATATATATATATATATATATATTTACATGTATATATTACATGTATA
>NC_068992.1:65712649-65717150 GCF_001194135.2 Octopus bimaculoides | reverse complement strand
TATATATATATATATATATATATATATATATTTAATATACATATATATGTATATGGATTTATATATATACACATATGCATACCTATATATATGTATATGTATATTACACATATATATACATATATATATACATATATATATGTACGTATATATGTATGTGTTGTCGTGTATATGTATTTTTATATATATAAATATAAACAGTATATACATATACATACACACACACACACACACACGTATATAGAAACACATGCGCGCACACATGTTTGTGCACGTTAGTAAATATGCATGTCTGTGTGTGTGTACGCGTGTGTGTGTGTACCTGTGCATGTTTATGTATGTATATGTGCCTGTGTGCGTGTGGGTTCACGTGCGTATGTGTTTGTGTGTCTGTGTGTGTGGAAAGCATTTAAGCAGTTCAAGCTCAATCAATCAACAATCTTTAATCCAATCAATCAACAATCTTTAATCCACCCAACAGACTAAAGATGTTAAATGCCAATTTTATAAATTACTTCGAAAATAGAAACCAGTTTATTTCAAGACGACACTTGGGGATGGCGTGTCGGGGTTGCGGAGCACTAACGATGGTCCTCGCTGCTGTAGTAGTAGTAGTAGTAGTAGTAGTAGTAGTAGTAGTAGTAGTAGTAGAGATAATAATAGTAGTGGTAGTAGAGACTGTAATAGTAGTAGAATTCGTCATAGAAATAATAGTAGTGGTGATAGTAGTAGTTGTCGTGATAGTCGTAGTAGTAGTAGTAGTAGTCGTAGTAGTAGTAGTAGTAGTAGTAGTAGTAGTAGTAGTAGTAGTAGTAGTAGTGCAGTAGTGATGGTGTTGGTCGTGGTGGTGGTGGTGGCGGTGATGATGGTGGCGGTGATGATGGTGGTGGTGGTGGTGGTGGTAATAATAATTTGTAACGTTGGCACAAGTCCAACAGATATCGGGGGGCCGGGGGTGGTCGCGGGTAGGTTGGTGGTTTTGGAGCAGTGAATTAACTCGAACGCAGTACTTGGCCGGTTCTTACTTTATCGACCCAGAGACGTAAAATTGAACGGAACTAAATACCTCAATGCCTGCCATGCTTAATATGGTGATGGCGGCAGCAGCAGCGGCAGCAGCGGCAGCCGTGAACCAAGAAGTCATTGCAATTGTTGTTGTTTCAGTTGTTGTCTAATCCCAGGTCAGTCTGAGGTCAGTCTTAGAGAGGCTGTTAGGCCACGGCGGCGGCGTCTTTCATCTCACGTCTACTTTTATCATAGTCGATATTAACACAAAGCCAGGCATTTAAGGGGAGGGGGATAGTCGATTACATCAACCTCAGTATGCAACTGGTACTTGCTTTATCGATCACCGAAAGGATGAAAGGCAAAGTCGTACTCGGCTTTCAGATGAAACACCGCTCAGGATTTTTACCAGCTGAATTACCAATTCTGCTTGCTCAATTCCTTAACAACAACAACAGCAGCAGCAGCAGTAGTAGTAATTCTAAGACGGTCAGTTGTACTCTCTCACACATGAGACGCCCGATGCAATATGAAAGAGAATAATATGGTTAAAGTTAGCAATTTTTGCTATATTTATCGCCATATCATAGAATTTAAACATTTCTCTTCCGAATTGTTCTTATGCAAATATAATAGTACGGACGAAGCCGTAACCGAAGAATTGATGATTATCAAAGACCAAATTGGTTTCTTTGGAACCATAATTAATCTGCAAATGAATGTGCAATATGATGATAATAGTGAAGCATATGTGAATATATGTGTGTATGTGTGTGTGTGTGTGTGTGTGTGTGTGTGTGTGTGTGTGTGTGTGTGTGTGTGTGTGTGTATGTATGTGTGTGTGTATGTGTGTGTGTGGTTTGAAGAAACGTTATACTTAGAAACGCAAAAATTTCCTTAGATTTTTAACCCAAATTGGAAATTAATCTTCAGCCGACGTTAAAACTTGATATCAACATTTTGAAAGCCGTTTGATATATTTCCAAGAATAATATATCAAAACTGCGCAAATCGTTTGCCAAAAATTGAAAATGGAAGGTTAACAAGTGAGACATCAAAATCTTGGTTCTGCTGTCAAAATACTTCTGGCAAATTGTTATTAACGAATACCAAAGTGGAAGAGTTTTTAAACAGATTTTATTTCAAATTCGATTTTATGTTGGACTAATTTTATTTACTTTTGTTAAATGTCATTACACAAACACACACACACGCGCATGTACTCATACATAAAAAAACATACACACACACACACGCACAAACACAAACACACTCAAACACACAAGCTTTCAAATTTTATTCTATTTCTCACTCTCTCTCTCTCTCTCTCTCTACACACACACACACATTCATATTTCATTCTCTTCACATACACACGTATGTATATATCTACCATAGACGCATCTGTATATGCGTGTATAGATATATATGTATGTGTGTGCATGTGTATATAGATAGATAGATAAATTGAAAGAAAGAGACGGACAAATGTAGCGTTACAGAAATGTATATATATGTCCATAAATATATACATCCATGCACATGTACTTGATCTATCTGTCGGCCTGTCTGTCTGTCTAATATATATATACATATATGCATGTGTGCGTGTGTATGTATGTATGCATGTATATAGCATAACGCCGTTAGACTTCTCTCTCATCTCAATGGCATCTCTAATGCTCCCCGTCCCGCCCACCCTTAAAATGATAATGATGATGGTGATGGTGATGATGAGGATGATGGTGATGATGTCGATGTTGATGATGATGTTGATGATGACGGCGACTGATTTCTCGTTCAGTGAAAAGAAGAAGCTGAAAGAGAGCAATATTGATTGTGAAGGTGGTGGTGGTGGTGGTGGGAGGAGCTCTTTTGTTTCACTTCATTCATTAATGTTACAGAGAAGAGTTTGTGGTGGCGTTGGTGGTGGCGTTGTTGTTGTTGTTGTTGTTGGTGGTGGTGGTAGCGGTCATGGTGGGGTCGGTGGTAGAACTGGAAGGGAGGGAAACGACCCAGATGGTGCTTGTATTTAGGGGTCTATTAGTCTCTCTAGCTGTTGCGAGGTTGATGGTGATGATGGTGATGATGATGACCATGGTGATGGCGATGGTGATGATGATGTCGATGATGATGATGAAGATGATGATGATGATGAGGAGGAGGAGGAGGAGGAGGAGGAAGATAAGAAACATCTTTATCCGGGACATGAAAATGATAACAATGGTGAGGAGGAGGAGGAGGAGGAGGATTATGGTGGTGTGGGTGGTGGTGTGGGTGGTGGTGTGGGTGGTGGTGGTGATAATAACGTCGTACTTATGAACATGATAATATTGATGCTGCTGCTACCGCTGCTACTGATAACCGTGGTGATGATGGTGTGGTGATGGTGGTGGCGGTGGTAGTGGTGGTGGTGGTGGTGGTGGCAGTAGCGGTGGTAAAGGTTGATGCTCTCGGTGATTTGACTCAATCATTGTCATGCGAGAAATATCGATCTTAAGCCTATAAATCACACAGTCGAAACGATCCATCGATTGCTAGATATAGTTCGGTGCCTTACCATTGACTTCATCAGTGTTTCTCACGTTTTTCAACTGCTCCAATCACATCAGAATACAGGCGGCGGCCCCCTTCCATTGCCTTCGATCTCCAAGAACCATCGCATCACCATCATCACCATCATCATCATCATCATCGTCGTCGTCGTCGTCGTCGTCGTCGTCGTGGTGAAACGAAGCAAGTTAAAGGCTACAGACGGCCAAAACAATATCTACCAACAATTAATTGAACTGGAAATGTATTTTGTTTTAAATTTCCTTTGTCTTTCCCCGAGCAACACTTTTACTTGTTATATTATCGTTTGTCGAATTGTTGTAGTTGTTGCCAAATAAATGGAGCAGAAGTTGTAGAGTGTCTTAACCAAGCTTTTCTATCTTCTTCTATGGAATTCTGCCAACTTCGACACTCTTCCAGTTTGGACCAAAAGGTTTAACTTCCTCTCTCGAAACAAACAGTAAATAATCTTTTAAGTCAGGAATATCGAAATCCAATTTCGGAATCTCTAAAAGAATCTTACAATTATAATCTTTACAATATTGTCAACAAGGCGTAGGAGTAGCCATATAGGTGCAGAAGTGGCTATATAGGCGCAGGCATGGCTATATAGGCGCAGGCATGGCTATATAGGCGCAGGAGTAGCCATATATCTTGAGCGCGCTTTTATTTTCTAAACTTTAAACTGTGACTCGATGACGATTTGGCTGTTATTTCTAGCAGTTCCCTCTGAAAGAATAAATTCTTTCATGTGTTTCAATCATTTGTCGCCTTTTAGTCAGAGAAATCGATCCCGGAACTTTGTAAGCTTAGTACTTATTCTATCGGGCTGTTCTGCTGAACCACTAGGTTACGGGGACGTAAGCACACCAACGTCGGTTGTCAAGCGATGGTGGGGGACAAACACAGACACAAAGATACACACACACACACGCGTATATAT
>NC_068992.1:65710219-65711102 GCF_001194135.2 Octopus bimaculoides | reverse complement strand
TATATATATATATATATATATATATATATATATATGTCACATACACCTACATACGTGTATGTATGGATGCATTGAATATATTTGTACGTAATAGAGTGAAGATCTCACTACAAGAAATGAAGAACAATGAAATTCTTCACAGCAAGAAATATAAATATTCCTAATATAAATATCTGCATTTATTGAAAGTCGGCATTATGCCATACGTTCATTTGTTCAGAAAACCATTCTGAGAATATATGAGATCGTATTTCTCTTAGCAACGCTTTTCCATGGCAGCAGCAACAGAGCTTACATCTGTGAATATGTTCTGGGACTTTTGTTCTATCGTATTCCGATCTTAAGTTAGAATTTTTTGGGAAAAATTGTAAAATTGTCAACACTGCTTTTGAACAGCTTCATTTATTAATTTCTGTCTGTCTGTCTGTCTGTCTGTCTGTCTGTCTGTCTGTCTGTCTGTCTGTCTGTCTGTCTGTATGTATGTATGTATGTATGTGTGTGTGTGTGCCTAAATAAATTATTTGTATACACATTAGCGATTCATTAAACCATTCATAGATTTCTATGGCGTCGACAAATATGCTGAGAGTGACCGTCGTCCAGAATCAGCCGAGTCGGGCCGATCCCATGGAATAGGCTACGGCGGAACCTGAAACTGACCGGTCAGTCTCGAAGTGTGTCGATCGCTGCTTTTCGGGTGATCACTGTCCCTGTCGGCATGTGTGTAGACAATTATGTGCGTTGACTGCAGCATTAGAGTGTTTAGCTCTTATTTCTAGCAATGTAGGTGTTTATAACACCTTCAGTCATATTTAATGATAGTTATAGTTCTCCTTGCTGGCACACATTTGCTTACTGCTGCCTAAATAAATTATATATATAT
>NC_068992.1:65708381-65709511 GCF_001194135.2 Octopus bimaculoides | reverse complement strand
AAAGGTGTCTATTTACTTCTGGCATGTCTGTGTATATATATATATATATATATATATATATATATATATATATATATTTGTATTTCGCAGCTAAACATGTATTTCTGCTTTTTTGATCGTCAGCAGAAGAATGAAACAACGGCGTAAGAAAAGAATACGTACACCCGGTGTTTAGAGTTAGGGTTAGTGTATAGGGTTAGGATTAGTGTTTTTGTTACGCCGAAAACAGGTAGTGTACGTATTCTTTACCTCCGCCGAAACAACTATCAGTTGAAGTTAAATTTATCTAAGTATGTGTGCGGAAAATGTTCGCTTCTTATCACAAAAAGTGATAAATATCTCGCTATCAAGATACAAAGAAAAGATGGCTGACCGGAAATACAGACTTCATAAATAAATATAGCCAGATGACGTCTGGTGAAAATTGTTAGTTTATTGACATAAAATAGAGATAAATATTTCGTTATCAAATATACGCAGAAAAATAAAGGATCAGAAATACAGATTTCTATGCAACAAAGAATATAGCATTATGACAGTCTTGTGGAAACTTCATTTGTAATCACAGAGAAGATAAATACTTTGATATTAAGATATGAAGATAAATAACTGACCGAAAATACAGAATTCAATTGTAACAACTTTTTCATTCGTTTCATTATAGATATGTCCAAACGTTCCTTGTAGAAATTGTCATTTAACGGCAGTGAGTTCTCATTCTTCTTTTTCGTTTTCTTCTCTTCGACTTGTGGTTCTCGTTTAGACGTTCAAAGCTCGACTCATTCGTAGTTTCTCGCCTTTGCGTCTCTCTCTTTAACTCGTTAAATACACGTCACCACGACACGTGACGAAACACGTGACAACACTGTGGTTACTACAGGATGCTAACTACTGATGACGGATTTAGCCATTCCAACGCCACTACCAAGTGCTATTCCTCTGCTACTGATATATTTGTGTGCCTTTTAACACTGTAAGCTCTAAGAGATGCTTCCGCAAGACGAATACTGCAGATTTTTTACTTTCTACAGTATATCTACGTTAAGATATAAAGAAATTTATATCTATATCTCTAATCTACCTACCTCCCTATCTGTCTATCTATGTTATGTATGTATATATATATATAT
>NC_068992.1:65707229-65708002 GCF_001194135.2 Octopus bimaculoides | reverse complement strand
CAACCCGATCATCTTTTATATAAAACATAAAAACCTTTTATTGACCAGCTTTATTCAATTGGCAATTTGACAAGTGTTCCCTTCCATTACAATTATTACAGCGTTGCCTGTTCTGATATTTTATGGTTAGAAACTCCCTTCCTGTATATCTCATTGTTTATGGCATACAGCCGCTTGTTATCCCATCTTAATGAGATATATTTATGTTCTCATTAATGTTTTTGCTTAATAGCTTTCGTCAAGAGATTCCGGCGAACTTCAAATTCTATGTTCCATTCTCTCATTCGTTACTTAGCCCCAAGTCATGCTTCATGTAACAGATCCGTAGCCGAAGGCTTTCTCCATTCCTCACCATTCCAACATATAATTTAAATGCAGACCAGCTACAAATAAATTGTCCAGTTTCTTTTGCTATTTTTAACATGGTAGAGTGTAGGTTTAATGGAGAGTTTGGCTGCTCTTTCTACCAAACTAACTGACTGCTTAGGGGTTCAATATGCAAGTTATAGACTTGTTGACAATATGCATACACATACATACATACATGTCTGTATATATACATACAAACATACATACATACATACATACATATGTACATATGAGTGTGATGTGCGTGCGTTTGTGTGTATGATGTATATGTATGCATATATATATATATGTGTTTGTGTGTGTGTATCTATGTCACTCTCTCTCTTTCTCTGTGTGTCTGACGGTCTCTCTCTCTCCCTCTCTCTCTCCCTACACACACACACACACACACACACACACACACA
>NC_068992.1:65687262-65706900 GCF_001194135.2 Octopus bimaculoides | reverse complement strand
TATATATACGCACACTATTATGTTGCTGTGTCGGTGTGTGGGTGTTTGACATGAGACTTTGCTGTAAAAATAACTTCATCTCACAAGAATGTTTGAAATGTTGGAGGAGAGACTAGTCGATTACATCGACGCCAGTGAGCAACTGGTACTTATCTTATCGATCCCCGAAAGGGATAGAAGTCACAGTCGTCCTCGGCAGAATTTGAACTCAGAACGTAAAGACGGACGAAATAGCGCTAAGCATTTTTCTCAGTACGCTAACGATTCTGCCAGCTCACCGCCTTTCTCTTAAAAATATATATTATTATGAAGGCGGCGAGCTGGCAGAAACGTTAGCGCGCCGAGCGAAATGGTTAGTTGCATACTGGGGTCGATCTAATCGACTTGCCCACTCCCCAAAGATTTCGGGCCTTGTGCCTAGAGTAGAAAATGATATATATTATTATCAGAAATTTAAAAAAGGTTTTATTGTAAGGTCAGAGTTGATTCCTGGTTCTGAATTGTTTCTTCATTGACCGTTTTCGAGATAAACGGAAGTGCAAAGACAAATGGTAATAAGAATTCAATAAAAGATACAAACAAACAATATAAAATGTCTGCTCGGGTAATCGTTTCTGATTGAGGAAGATTTTAGATATCATTTTATAGCATATTATTTTTATTACTGTTAATATCTGAACGAATTAATGAAATTAACCAACAAATCAATAATTATGTTCTCTCTTTACCTCTATTTACTTAATTAATTCAAAATTGAAAATGTCTTCTGCTTGGAATTTGTAATAAGCACAGGAACGGAATTTTGATGGGAAATGGTTATCATTATGATTTCGGTAAATTTAGCAATCAAAAACAATATTGTAAAATTGTTCCTTTTTCTTACTGTAAATCATTGTAAGTTCGCAGTTGAAAGATCGTTACTTCTGGTGTTCTTCCCGAATCTCTTGGTTATTAGATTTATCGACGAAAATAAAATTAGTAAAACTATTTAGAAACCAAATTGATGAACGACCAATAGTTAGTTCATATTTGTGATGAAATCGGCAGAATATGTTACAAATTTTGGCATAGAGCCAAGAATTTTAGTGAGAGAGAGAGAAAGAGTTAATCAATGAAATTGATCGAACCCACTGCTTAAATGGTTCCTATTTCATCGACCCCCTCCCCCCCAAGTCAATCTTGGTGGAATTTGAACTCACAACGTAAAGATGTCAGCAGTGAGCTGGCAGAATCGCGAACGCGTCGGAATCAACAGAATAATGAAAAATGATCGTTTCTCACACGGTTGAGTAATATTTATTCTTTACTATAACAAGACATTACAGAGTAAAAAAAAAAAAAAACGTCTGACAGATGAGGTCGGCATCGGTTAATAGTTAAAACTCTGAGTATCAACAATGGAGACCGGAATGTACGTGTCATTTAATTTACATCAATTTCTTTTCTACGATTCGCAAAGGGAAGCAAGTTTTGAGACGACGAAACGATAAGAATAGTGGAGTAAATGAATGAAGAAATTAGTTTGAAACCGACAAAGTTAAATTCATTTTAGTCTCGCTTTAAAGTGAATTTAACGCTGGTTCTACGCCTGGATCCAATCTCACCAGATTTATTTTGTACTTAATCATTCACAGGTTAATAAAATATACCTGCATATATATTAGATTCATGCGACTAAATCCAGGGGGTGAACTTTTAACAAACGGTTTGCTGAGATCTAAGTATTGTCAGCACAGGTTCTGTAGAAACGATTCTAAATTTGGCGAAAGCAACATCGATTCATTAAATTATATCTTTATTAGAATATCTCTTTAATAAAATTATATCAAAATAAAGTAAAATCTGGAGTAAAAGGGAAAGTGATGATTGTCTCCATCGTGCAAATCTACACATATAAATTTGACATGGGCGATTCTTTCCTGTCTTGCGATGCACGGTCAAACGGCTGGGTGGAATTGCACGAAAAATGACACAGATGTGTAGAAGGATCCGGTGGTGATGCTTGGCTTTGTATTTTTTCATACCTCTTGTGGTTACCGAGATAATCTACTATAACAATACTCTTGTGTTCATGAATGAGAAAGGAAGGGGTGATAGATGAATGAGAAAGGAAGGGGCGATAGATGAATAAGGAAGGAAGAGGTGATGTTGTACATGGTAGTGGGATGATGAAAATTGTACGCTGAAAAAAATAAATCAAACAGCGTTTCAGCTATTCAAATATGTGTGTGTATGTAAAGCGGGGGGGTATGTGAATGTGTGTGTATTTGTGTGTGTGTATGTTGTATGTATGTGTGTGTCTGTGTGTTGTTTTGTGTGTGTGTGTGTGTGTGTGTGTGTGTGTGTCTGTTTGTCCACCCGTGAATTATGCGAACATTGCTCTCTGTTGAGCATCTTATTTATACAATATGCATAGTATCTATCAAATTGTAATGAAGGCTTATAGTATTTATTCCTTCTCGAATGAAGTACATTGGAAAGGTACGCGACAAATGTACGTTCACAAAAGCAAAGTTAACGGCGTCTAAAATTCATAGACTCAGAGAACAAGATATACCAAGGGAGAGAACTTCGAAAGTTGAGAATGCAGTTATTTTCCTTATAAGAAGAATACGTCGTAAACGCCATCGCGTTTATTTGAAGGAGAACTAATATTCATTTAATAAGGATTAATCTGAGAAGATGAGATATTCAAACCTTTCCCAACATATCTTCAAAAATATCAAATACAGTGAAATGGAAACCAGCCTTATGATTCTCCCTTATATGTTGAGTTTTATATTAAACCCGTAACCAATTCTTCTCCTATATTTGTTTGAAGGGTTAGCTTTCTTGAATTTGTACAGTCTCTGACGCGCATGTCGCACACATATGGTTGTGAATAATAAAAGAATATGGTTGTGAATAATAAATATCACTGCTGGGATCGATTAATTCGACTAAACCCCACAAGGCGGTGCTCCAGCGTGGCCACAATCCAATGAAAAAAGAGATGTGCATAAATAAATAAAGATAATGTATGACCGTAAAAAAAAAATTGATATCAATTGCGTTTGATGTAATCTGGAAAAATAGACAACAAAAGCTCAATAAATCATTCCCATTTTTATTTTTGGAAGAAAATAATAATAATAAATGAGTGGAAATTGAACCGGTGCGTGTGTTACACAGGAAGGCATTAGAACAGTCTGACTCTCTTCGGACACAAAAGAATTGTTCATGTTACGCTCTTTTGTCAAAATTTCACCAGTCAACAAGAGTGAGCTCCCTTGTCAGCTTAATTCAAATATTTGAAAATGACTGCTTCGAACCCCGGGAACCCGGTTGTATTCTTTGACATAACAATAGGAACCACGGTGAGTAGCGAACAAAATTAAGTAGTTTAAAACTCAACTAAACTAATTCACTATTTCCCATCCACTGGGTTGCCTGCGTATCCTATTATTTATATATGTATATCTTCATCGGAGATTTGCCGGCAAAGCGTTTTCAAAAACCGATCGAATGAATGAAGAGTAAATGAAACATAAATAGATGAGAAGCAGTTTTGGTGGGAAGCATTGTGTTGTATAACTTTAAAGAAGGTTGTTACGAACTGCAATTATATATATCGACATGTACCAGCATCCTGCCGGGTCTCCGATCTCCCCGACACGGCTGTTGGACTCCTTACTTCCTACTTTTTAAGTTTCTCTGTCGTTTCTTCTCTGTCTAAGTTTGATCTATTCATATCAATATCTTATACATTAATACTTAAATATTCATCGTCTGAAAATCTTCACTCTTTGTTTTCTTTCTGTTTACACAAATATAGATTTCGGATATGAAACCCCGCATAATTGTCTCCGCGTACGTGTATGTTTGTGATTATAATTTTTTTACAAGTCAAAACAATGCAATTCATAAAAATACGACCTGGTGATAGTTTCATCAGGAAATTTCAAGGTTTCGGGGTATTATTCGGGACATTATTATTATTATTATTACGCTCTGAGTTCTATTTTCATATTTTCGGGGTCGGTAAATTGAGTACGAGTTGCGTACTGGGGTCGATGTAATCGATTGGCCCCCTCCCCCAAAATTTCGGGCCTTGTGCCTAGAGTAGAAAAGATTATTATTATTTGCATTATTTACATTCAACGGATATTTGTCTTCGTCTTGTTTCTTGTTAACACAACCTTTCGGCTGATATACCCTCCAGCCTTCTTCAGGTGTCTTGGAGAAATTTCGAACCTGGGTTCTCATTCCTAAGGTATTTTTTGATGTTATTATTATTATTGTTCAGGTTACTGCTTGGAATTGAACTCGGAATCTTGGGGTTAGTAGCCCGCGCTCTTAACCACTATGTCTGTGGGCAATTATGGAGTGAATTTTAGGGCTTATAAATCTAATATTCTCCTATCCTTTCTTAATACTGGTTCCCATATGCTGTTCATATCTGCACTCGCTCTACTTACGAGATTGTTGTGTCCTAGCATATGTGCTGCTTCTTTTAGTTTTCGTATTTTCCAGTGGTGTTCTCTGTCTATTATTTTAACTTCATCCTACAGGGGGAGATGGTCTCCATTTTCCAATACATGATCAGCTATACCCGATTTATCAATATCTCACTGTGTTACAGCTTTGTGATGTTCGTCTACCCTTAAATATAGAACTTTATTATTCTTATTTCAATTGCATTTTATAATTTCACATTTTTATGCTTTTCAAGCAGTTGCTGATTGCCAGAAATTTGATAAAACCTGAAACCAGTTGTGGCAATCTCTGCAATTTATGCCTTAAATAACATTGATTATCAAATAAATTTATAAACCAGCTTCATGCTCTGTGCCTTTAAATATGTTTAGACCAGGGATCACCAGACTATGGCCTGTGAAGTCAGTTCATCCTGCTTGCTGCTGCACTGTATCTCTTGTGGGAGTACCTGCAATGAGCTTCCATTTGCCTCTGGTATGGCATCAGTGTTTGGAACAACTTATCTCTGTGAGCCAACATTTTCAAAAACGAAGAATGTGAAGTCAGAACATTGAACAAAGTTGACTGATGAACATTTGAAAGCAATTCTCCTGGTTGGATGCAGCAATTCCAAAGCAAATATTGATGATATCTTAAAAGCTAAACACCAGTTTCACAAATCTCACCAACCTTTTTTGCTGCTTAGTTTGTGAGATTCGGATATGTGTGCACCAGGTGTGATAAAACTATCTTATTGCTAACATCACCTTCTTTGATAACGTTTTGGTAAATAAATATGTTGGTTGCCTTTATTTTTTGTGTATTCACTGTATTGAATTGAACAAAATGGTTGTTCAGCCTGCACTCATCATTCTCTCATTTATCTGGCCCATTTGGTGACCCTGGTTTAAATTAAGAGATCTCTCACTTGACAACAGGAAGGGCATCTGGTTGTAAAAGCAGTGTCTTGATACTATACTCGTCTAACCCATGCTAACGTGGAAAAATGGACATAAAATATATGAGTGAATATAGGTGGTGACATGGCGATGTATTTAAGAAGTTTGCTCATGTAAGCTTGTGGTTTTGAGTTCAGGTCTGTAGTAAACCCTTTCTGTTTTGGGCTAGGACTATAGAAAACCCTTGCCCACACTGTAGGACATCATGGTCAACGGTTTTCTTTAATCCTGACCAAACCAATGAGTTGTGAATAAAATTTGTCGGATGGAAACTACATATAAGCCAATTCTATATATCTTAGTCAATCACAGTGTACAGTAAGATCCATAAAGGTAGAGTCTGAGAAGTAGAAAGTTCCGATGGTAGTCTGGGTGGAGTAGTGGTAAAGTAGAGGAGATGAAGGTTCAGTTAAACAGGATCAAATTGGAGTGACCACATGAGCCTATATTATATGGGGTTCGAAACTGTACAAAAGAAAGAGATGGGGTGGGGGAGAACAACAAACAAGGTGTATTAGTTTGGCAGAGCCTTGAATGTTTTGAGTCTCAGGCTCAAAGCATTCAAGACTTCCATTTTTCCTGAACATCAAACTAATACACCATGTTTGTTGTAGTTTGTACAGTTTTGAACCACACACACACACACATATATCATTGTATCTGAGGAGATTCATTCTCTTTCAGTGTCTTACTTAAGACACTCACTGATTCAATTTCCACTCATTTACTTATTTCTTTTTTCTAAAATTTTCATTGCACTTTAGATAAAATAAATAAGTAAATGAGTGGAAATCGAACCTGTGGGTGTGTTACGTAACAAGACACTGAAAGAGAATGACTCTCCCAGAGTGGGGAGGAGAGATTATTGGGTGGTGTGGTGGGGGCAGATGATAAATGTGATGTGGGAGAAGTGCTTAGCTAAAAGTGAGCCACTGTATTTAAGCTTTCATAATGTGGAGAATGCTTTTGACAGGGTCCCTTGCTCTGTAATCTGGGGGATCTCTAAGGAATTAATGTAAAAAAATTGCTTGTGGAAGCCAGAGAGCCATGTATAGAGATGTTGTCAGGTGTAGGATGACAGTGAATATAGGGATGATTCTAAGTGTTCAGACAGGAGTTCTCCAGGGCTCAGTTATCAATCCCATCCTATTCATGGCCATGACAGACGAGTTTAAGAATCATTACTCCTGGGAGCTCTTTTATGCTGATGACCTCATTATTATAAGCGAATCTGCAGCAGAATTAAGAAAGAAACTTGAGGTGTGGAAGCGAAGCCTGGAATGAAAGGGTCTCTAAGTAGGAAAACAGACAAGTGTCTGCTTCCATCAAGGAAATAGCTTTGAGGAGGAGGAGGAGGCAGAAATTCTGTAAGATGTCAAGTGTATGCAATGCAAACTATAGACATAGAAAAGGAACAGTGGTATTCCAGGAAGATTAACAGAAAAAGTAGACTTTGTATGTGGCAGGTGCACAGGAGCAATAAACACTAACAACGCAGGTGAGATAAACTTTCTCAATTGGCCCCAAAGTGTCCTTGGTTGCAAAGTTCCTGTTACCTAGATGACCCAATTAGCAGTTGAGGAGGATGTTCTGAAAACCTAGTTGCTGGAACAACAGCAGGCTGGAAATAGTAGTTGTGAAGGAGATATTTTGTGAGTTACTTTATGCTAATCAGTCAGGTGGGTGGCCCTTATATGGATGTGGTCTAAGATACCACTGTGTGCAACAGCAGCAGCATATTAATTTTGAAAGCTAAATTCCATTGTGGGTCTCACCTGAGCTTTGTCAAATGTCAGTTATAATTATCATAGTTTCACAATGCATTTATGTTAAACTATCGTATGTCCAAATTTGGCCAAATTGTTTTTTTCGAAGATTTACTTTTGCTTGCAATAGCTGGTTCTTTTGGTCAAACCATCGTATCTCCAGCTGCTTCAGATGCCAAAATATCAAAAATTGTCAAAGTGCGGTACAACAGTTCTGCTATGGAAATTATGAATGGTAAAACGTTTTGGACTTACGATACTTTTGCATTATAGCAACGCTATATATATATTTACATACACTTCAATACAGTGTCATTTAGTGGAGCGACCATATGATAATCGGATCTAATGAGAGAGCAATTTATTAGACCTATGAAAGGTATAATGCTTTATTAGCTTCGGTCGGTTCTGCGTTCAGGGGACGTAAGTGCTGCATGTTATTTGTTACTTCAGTGACTGAATTGCTTCCCTTACACATAACCACGCGTTCAATTTCTATCTTGTCTTTCATATTTCGCTTCCACATTAAATAGTAACACCCATTAATAACCCCCAGAAAACTATTAGATCATCGAGGAGGAAGCTTCAACATGGTCGCTCGATATGCTTGAAATAGGAGCTATGTGTTCCTTAATTCACACTCCACCTGTCATAGAGAAAGAAGGACACATTGGATAGAGTAGTGATAGGTCTTTACTCTTTTACTTGTTTTAGTCACTTGACTGCGGCCATGCTGGAGCACCGCCTCTAGTCGAACAAATCGACCCCAGCACTTATTCTTTGTAAGCCTAATACTTATTATATTGGGTGTCTTTCTTACTTTTGTCTCTTCCTGCTGTGATCTGAACAAAATCTCTGGTTTTATATTAGATTTGGCTGCAGTGCTTCGAGTGAGTTTCTTAATCCAATACTGGATGTGCTCGGCTGTCCTTAGCAGAATTTTGTCTCTTCAAAGCATTTTGACCAAAGTCATTGTTCCTTTACACAAATACAGAAGACATGGAACCAATTCTTTCTGCTAATCTGCCATTGTTTATTTGTTATTTCAGGAAGTTGGACGAATCAAATTTGAACTCTTTGCTGATGCTGTGCCCAGAACAGCCGAGAATTTCAGGTAAAAGCTGTTCTTTAGTTTTATAAAACATTTCTTTATTGTTCTACACCTATGTTTTTCCATACTTACTTGGTTTGGATGTGTTTTTGTTTTTTTTTTCCTTATATTTTGATTGTTTCTAACTGAATCTATTTTCTGATGTTAACTTCTCAACTGTTTTTGTTTTTTTAGTCATTTCAGTGATTTGGGGACTTTATTTTATGTATCCATGGTAGACATGTTCAAGTGGAATTATCGTTGGCGTTGTGTTTAATGAATTTGTTGAAGCCAGCATTCAGTTTAATGTGAGATTGGGAGATTATTGTAATTAATGTGGTTCATAGAAGATGAGTAGTTGAGCAGGGTGGGAGGAGATTTTGCGGTTCACCTGTCATGGGTCACCTGTCGCAGTTCACCTGTCGTGGTTCACCTGTCGCGGTTCACCTGTCGCAGTTCACCTGTCGCGGTTTATTATTTAAGCTTCCATCGATTCCTTTGTGGTGTTGTTTTGCATTTATAATAAAATAAATATATGCAAATTATAGAAGAAATAAAAGAAAATATACAGTACAATACTGTCTCTACGTTGCGGATTTTCACCTATCATGGGGGATTTGGAACACAACACCTGTGATAGTTGAGGGATTACTGTATTGTAGAAGTGCAAGCAATTTATTGTCCATACAGGGTGTATCAGAATTCATGACTCGTTATATTTATTAATATATTAATATTTGCTAATCGTGGGACTCCGTTGATAACCTGAGCACCACTGGTGTAGTCTCTGTCTTTGATGCTCTATTTTATATGTTCCAGACAATTCTGTACAGGTGAATATAGAAAAGATGGAGTCCCTGTCGGTTACAAAGGTTCAATATTTCACAGGTGGGTAGTCTTTTTTCACCTCCACCCCAAAGCCCCGTTTTATTTATTTACCTTTTTTGTAATTGAAACAAGGGCCATGTATTTCAAAAGAAATATGGCAACAGAAAGATTAACACAGTTTTAGCCTTGCTGTGAAATCATCATCATCATTTAACATCCATTGTCCATGCTGGTATGGGCTGGATGGTTTCACCAGGGCTGGCATGCTGGGAGGCTGCACCAGACTCCAGTCTCATTTGGTATGGTTTTCTATGGCTGGATGCCCTTCCTAATGCCAACCACTCTGAGAGTGTGATGGGTGCTTTTTACGCGATGCTAGTGTCTGCCACAACTGTGATTTTACTTGGCTTGATGGGTCTTCTTCTCAAACATGATAAATGTAGGCAAATAATTTTGTATGGATATGAAAAAATTATCAAAAACAAAACAAAACACCCTACAAAGACCTATTGTGTTATAACACTGTCAATGAATGAATTAATTTCTCCATATCTGCAGTGTTATGCAAATTAGACTCTCCAGTTTAGCTGAGTTCTAGCTTCTAGATATAATTAGCCTACAAGTTACTGATCTCTCTCTATGATATACACTTCTGATGAAGATCTCAGAAAACTAGAAACCAGTTGTATCACTGCCGTTGTTTTTTACTTTCCAGCAAACAACTGATAAAATCTGTGACATAAAACCCCTTCGATTACTTTACACAGTTGGGGCTGAACTTGTATGTTAGGAACAGAAGATACCTTATATTTCAAACAAAAAAACAAAACTAATCATGTCTTCTCTCCTTTCAGGGTTATCAAAGATTTCATGGTCCAAGGAGGAGATTTTGTTAATGTAAGTTTCAGTAACTTTTTCATTTCTCTTCCCCATGTCTCTTCCCCCCACTTCCCAAACTTATATTTCTCTTCTTACTGGAATTTGAGCTCAGGGCATGAAGACAGATGAAATGTCACTAACCATTTTGCCGAGTGTGCTAACAATTCTGCCAGCACTTTGCCTCATTCTTTTATTTATTTCAGTCATTTGACTGCGGCCATGCTGGAGCACCAGCTTTAGTTGAACAAATTGACCCCAGGACTTATTCTTTGTTAAGCCTGGTACTTATCCTATCGGTATCTTTTGCCGAACTGCTAAGTTACAAGGATGTAAGAACACAGCAACATCGGTTGTCAAGCGATGGTGGGGGGACAAACACAGACACAATGACACACACACACACACACACACACATATGTACACGACGGTCTTTCAGTTTCTGTCTACCTTATCCACTCACTGAGCTTACAGTAGAAGACATTTGCCCAAGGTGCCGCGCAGTGGGACTGAAACCAGAACTATGTGGTTGGGAAGCAAGCTACTTACTACACAGCCGCACCTACGTCTGTTAATAGTAATAATAATAATGATAATACTGATAATATATTAACAGAAATATCAAATGAAAAAAGACCATCCCAACCCTCTTCTCTTACCTGCCTCCTTGTATTCTCTGTTTCTCTGATTTTAGGGTGATGGTACAGGAGTGATGAGTATATTTGGTAATGTGTTTGCTGATGAAAACTTCACCTTAAAACACACCGGCCCTGGAATACTATCCATGGTAAGTAGGGTTTCACACAAACTCGTCTCTGACTGCATTAAATATTCTTTCTTGCTAACGATACATAAAGCACCTTCCTACAAATGGTGTTCTCTCCCCTCACACCTCAGTACACGTATCGTTGTGGTTCACAAGTGCCGCCAATGGCACAGTTTGATCTTCTGTCCAATCAAAATAAAATCTTGTTAAATGTAGAAACGCTACGAATAAACTGCTTGTCACATTTGCTGGAAATCTAGGAACAAACTGCTTGGTTAGATTAATTAATTATTAATTAATTAATTTTACCCTTTTATTATTATTGATATATATCTGTGTATGTATGTGTGTGTGTGTATATGTGTGTGTATATATATGTGTATTTGTATGTGTGTATGGGTGCAGACATGGGTGTGTGGTTAAAGCGGTTGTTTCTAAATGACAGTTATGGGTTCAGTCTCACTGTGCTGTACCTTAGACAGGTGTTATAGCCCTGGGTAACCAAAGCCCTGTGAGGAAAGCTGAAAGAATTTGTCTCCAGGGATAGGAAAAGGGGACACTCAGTGAATGAATATGTATGTATTCAACAGGTTCAGCAGCAGCCATTCTGTTGTATTGAGAGTTCTGTGTTGCTGTGGTTTAACCCTAGGTCAACTCTTAACCAGTCGACTTCCGAACAAGGCCATTGCAGCCTTGACCATTCTGTATGCCTGATGTTGTCTTGGACTCTATTACCCATGTCTGTATCTTGGAGAGGAACTGAAAACTTCCAGAGTCTTAGATTGTCTCTGACAGACAGAAGAAACGGTTGACCCCCCCCCCCCACACACACACACTCTCCTGTCTTTTTCTTTGTGTATTTCAATTAAATCTATTCTTCTGCATTAAGATATTAAATCAATCATTTTACTCTCTTTATCTGTCTGGCTTCACCGTTTGTGTATGCAGGTCTATGTAAATATCCACACACACTGATTGCACACAAAATACACACACATGCGACAGCCAGTGCTTGTCATTGCCACTGACAGTTTCATCAATGCCAACAGTGTATGCATATGCATGTGTATATATGTGTGTGTGTGTGTGTATATATATATGTGTGTGTATGTATGTATACACATATATATATATGTGTGTGTGTGTGTATAGGTACATATATGTGTGTGTGTATATGTATATATATATATATATATATATATATATATATATATATATTATATTTCAATTATATACTCAGTATTTTTTTTCTTTTGTTGCTAGAAAATTTAGTGAACTTAATTCATTAATCTGACAATAAAAATAATTCATTTTTTCCCCACTGAAATTGTGAAAATGAGATTATATTTTACTCTGTTTAATGTGTGTGTGTGTGATGTAATATATGCTCATGTACTCATACATACATACACACACATGTAGATATACATACATGTAGATGTATTTATATCTATAAATGGCTGCTAATCACAGCATTGAGCACAAATTTACATTACTATTAAAGCTGTTACGTGTGTGTGGTTTCTGTGTTCAAAAGAGTGGGGAAAATATTACCTTGCTTGAAAAATAAATGAAGGTTAGAGGAAGTGCATCCATCCCTAGAAAACCCACCTCAGGTACTACTGCCTGACCCTTGCAGGAATAGAGACATTGGTGGCATTGTTGTCTCTGTATTGAACCGGTTACGCTTTCTAAAAATACTGTTTCCTATTTCAGGCCAACAGCGGGAAAGACACCAACGGTTGCCAGTTCTTCATTACGTGTGCGAAATGTGACTTCCTTGACTCCAAACATGTTGTATTTGGTAAGTACCATTCCATCTTGCAAGACGGATGTTAAAAGATGTTGATGATCATATATACGCATACATGCAGAGGAAAGAGAGACATGTGTACAGATATATATACAATAAAAGTATAAAAATTTCAGAAACCTGTTCATAGTAGATAATATTCTAGGTTGACTGTATTATAAGCTGATAACCTTAAGGGTTTGCTCAGAGATCCTTTTTCATTTGGGTGTTGGTGCTCATTAATATGTACAGCTTTGTTATTCCTACACACATTCACACATTATCTATCTGTCTGTCTGTCTGTCTATTGATCTATCTATCTATCTATATCACTATATATATATATTTATGTATGTATATTTATGTATGTATAATTGCAGCACTGAAGATGTTTGTAAGCCATTTAAGAACACACAGGAATCTGTTAGGTTCACTTCAACATTTAAATTTGATTTGTGTCAAAATATTTTCAGTGCTTTGAAACCATGACCTGTTCACTGGCAAAACTTTGTGCTAAGTCGCAGTTTCAAACTGACAAAAATATTTTCACACAAATTAAATTTAAATGTTGAAGTGAATCTAACGGTTTTTGTGTGTTCTTAAGTGGCTTATAAAACATCTTCAGTGCTGCAATTGTTTTTGTTTCACACACATTCTCAGATCAAGTCCCTTTCTATGCAAGTACATCTCCGTAATATATATATATATACATACACACACACACATTTATGTATCTATATCCAGCATGGAAAAGGGACATTAAATGATGAGGATGTGGGTCATACTGGTGGCACATAAAAAGCACCCAGTGCACACTCTGGAGTGGTTGGCATCAGGAAGGGCATCCAGCCATAGAAACCATGCCAGAACAGAGAATGGATCCTGGTTCAATCCCTGGCCATAGTAGCTCCAGTCATACTGTCCAACCCATGCCAGAATGGAAAATGTACACTAAATGATGATGATGATGATACCTGTATTAAGATATATTAAGCACAACATGCACGATGCCGCATGGGAAGCTCTTGAGAGTAAATAGTCCTGTAACTTAGGAAGGGTCTTGTGACTTGGAAAACTCATGATAGAATAATGTCTGTAATTACTTGTCAGAGGGTGTGTGTGTGTATGATGGGGGATATTGTTGAGGCAGTCAAAGATAATTAGTGTCAACGACTGAGAGTCGTTAACAGCGATGATGATGATGATGATGATGATGAATAAGAATTAAAAATGAAATGTTGTTTAAAATAAAATGTTTTTTTATGTACCATTGTGTCATTTTCTCTTCATTGTAATCATCATCATCGTTAACGTCATCATCACTGGCCTTGTCATCTACATTATCATCATCATCTCCATCATCTCCATCATCTTCCTTTTCATTGTTGTCATCATCATCATCATCATTAGTACCATCATCGTCATCATCATCATAATCATCAGCATTGTTGTCGTCACTGATGATGATGATGATCCATCATTTAAACTAGTTCTATTTTTATGAATTCCATGCTGCCATTAATCAAATTATATTTGTTGTTTTTAACTGGGGCTTCCAGCATTATAATACACACACACACACGCACACACGTGTGCGTGTGTATATATACTCGCATCTATCTACACAATGCTCTTTGTTGTTTCGCTTTTTCCCAGGCAAAGTGATTGATGGTTTGCTGGTTTTACGCAAAATCGAGAATGTACCAACAGGACCAAACAACAAACCTAAATTACCAGTTGTCATCTCTCAGTGCGGAGAAATGTGAGAATGAGGAACTGGGTGGGGGTGGACGGGGGGATGACGAAGATATTTTTAATTAAAACATTTGCTACAAACTATTGTTGTTGTTTGTTACATGTTGGTGGTTTTGGTTTCTAACATGCTCTGACCATCAAGCCATCTCCTCCTTTGGTAAGTCTTAGTACACCTGAACTCCGTGTGTGTGATCTGCTTAAGGTACAGGTGTGGTTGTGTGGGTAAGAAGCTTGCTTTCCAGTCATGTGATCTTGGGTTCAATCTCACTGTATGGCACTTTTGGCAAGTGTCTCTTTACTATATTTCATTGTTTGTGGCATTGTGTTTATACCAGAAATGACTTAATTGCAGTGTATGGCATAGAAACGGTAGAGCAACTGTGTTATCAGAAGAAATATTGTTCGTTGCTCTACCGTTTGAATTCAAATTTCACCGAAGTTTAGCTTTGCTTTCTGTCATTCTGGGGTGACCCCCTTCGGTCATGACTGACCTTGGGATTGCACCTGGAAAGTTACCCTCCGAGGAACAAGTCCAGGCAAGGTTGTTTATGGAAGACCAACAGTCGCCCATGCATACCAGCCTCCCCTCTTCACGCCACTGATGTTATCCAAGAGAAAGGCAAAGGGGCCGAAACAGCTTTGCGCCAGGGATCTGGAAACTCATTTCTACAGCTGAGTGAACTGGAGCAACGTGAAATAAAGTGTCTTGCTCAAGGACACAACATGCAGCCCGGTCTGGGAATTGCACTCACAGCCTCACGACGTAAGATCGATGCTCTAACCACTGAGCCATGCGCCTGATGTATGTAGGAGAAAAATATAAACATAGTCAATAAATGTGAAGTGCTGTGCAAGCGTTATTGGATCTGAGATTTTGGGTTGTGCAATCGCCATCGAGGCAACTTTCCGATGCCCAGTCAAGGAGGTGGGCGCCGCGGCGAGCATGGAAGGTGCGGGCGCGAACCCGGGTGAAGTCGACCGCGGATGCAATAACATCCTCTACAGGCAATGGTCAGTGATGGTCTTCCTCGGTCGTGAGAGAGCAGTCTTTATCATTATCATACGTGCATTTGTATTTTTTATGTCTTGTTTCAATCCTTGGACTGTGGCCATGCTGGGGCATCGCCTTTTCGACTCATGTACTTTTTTTTTTAAAGCCTGATGCTTATTCTATCGGCCTCTTTTGCCGAACTGTTAAATTACGGGGACATATATACACCAACACCGGTTGTCAAGCGGTGCTGCGGGACACACAGATATATATGTATATATACGACGGGCTTCTTTCAGTTTCCATCTGCCAAATACATTGACAAGTCTTTCGTCGGCCTGAGGCAACAGTAGAAGAGACCGGAAACTCAGAGCTGAGTGAACTTTAGAAATGATAAACACATCCGTTCTACTCTCCCTAACATGTTGACTTCTTCACCAGATAATGTTGGCACTATATATAAAGTATATTTCATTACAATATATACAAAGAGATCTATGCATCTCTATATGTGTATGTATATATCAATATATATATACATGTACGTGTATGTGTGTTAGTATATATATATATATATATATATATATATATATATATATATATATATTGGAAGGTTTGGAGGTGATGTATAGGAATTATATATTAGAAAAAATATATACATATATATATACACACATGTGTGTGTGTATATATACATACATATATATATATATATATATATATATATATATACATATGTATGTATATGAACTTTTATAATCCCCGTTATCTACCGATTTGCAAACATCAAATATTAATCCATTATCCGCTTTGACTTGTGTTCCCCCCGCTGACAAACACAATGTATAAATATGAAGATACTCTATGACTGGCTAATCTTAGATAACTCTTGTGTCTACCACACAACTATACACGACACTCACTAAAGTTCAGGTTCGATGTCTTTCGTGACAATCTTTCATACAACGTGAACCCTTTTCTGTTATTCATGATATCAGCAGATCTGAACATCGTTTATTTAAGAATTTGCTCTTCAAATTTCGTTATTCTGTGGTTTAAAGAGAAAGATATTTATGTTTTCTCGATGACCTGGTGTGACATAAATAAGTTGAGAGATCCATAGCGGTCACTGGCGAGCGAGTGTGGTTCAGTAACATGTAGCAGGCTTTAGTGATTTTCTTAACTCTTTAGAAGTGGGTAGATATAGACACTCGCCCCTCCTATTCTTAATACAACATCGTGAATGTGATAGCTGAGAGAAGAGAGGGTTGCACTAGCATTGAGCTGGTACTCATTTTTAATAATAATAATAATAATAATAAGGTTTATCTCCTTCACACGGCCAGAATAATTAGGAAGGTATTAGGTAGCTGAAAAGAACGGATAGCGTGGTACCGAATGTTCTCAAAGTGCTGCAAAACCGATTTGAAAGTCTTGTCAGTAAAGACGGTCGCCATATTGAATAGTAGAAATATGACATGTGCTGCATAAAAGCTGTATACATGAAGTCTTTATATGCTGTTATATGCGTATATATATGTATGTATATATAGAGCTGTGCATTGAAGTTGCGTAGGATGGGAGAGTATCAATCTGATGTTTTATGAAAGCACCAAAGAAACAAAATTATACTGAGAAAAGAAAAGAGAGAAGTGGAATGTAATATATTCTTATAGAAGTCAACAGCTTTTTAATATAAACGCAATTTTCAATGTTTGTATTATTATTGACTTGTACCTATTTTACCGATTGTAGAACGAAAAAGGCAAAGTTAATACTTGTGGGATTTGAACTTGGAACCTAAAGGAACTCATGTAAATACTGATATTTTGTCCAACTCTCTACCGCTTCGGCCACTTGCTTTATGTAATGGCATAGTCTCAACGTTAGCTGCGTTTGGTGAATGCTTCTCTGTAAAATTCCTATCATTTGGATTTCAGAAATATGGATCTCCGGAGAATACAGTCATTTTTTAAAAAAATCACACGCAATCAACAAATGACACACAACCGCTGTTGCAAAGCAAACAACTAATTTGTGGTGACGTCCGTAATTTTGTGTCCTACTCTTTCCATTTAATATGAATTGTAAAATTATTTATAAGCCTAATGTCCTTTATAGTCCCTGAAGTAGAAAATGGCGCCTCAAGTAGATTAACTTCTTTGTGTGAAGAGAAAGACGAACTAATCAAAATAATTTCCAAGTGAGAAATTGGTGAGAGTAGTTCCATTCTAATGGGGGAAAGGAATTCTGAGACTTACAATAAAATTGCTGAAACAAAAAAACATTACATTGGTCAGAATTTGAAAATCTTCATAAAATGTTTTTTTTCTTTTTCTTTCTTTCTTTATTTTTTTATTAAAACAATCAGAAGGAATGGTAATTCGCGGATCGGTTCTTATTGCCAAAGTAAGTGTTTTAAGGAACAAATGAATATATAAACGGAGCGAACCTTAAGTGGTGGATGACAAAGAAATTTTAAGACTAGTCATAGTATTAAGATTAGTCATAATATTAAGACTACTCATAGTATTAGAGATTGATGGAGAAAGTCAGTCTGCTGAGACACAAGCAGCAACGAAATCTAGGACAATATTTGATAGCATTGTTACTGGCAAGGATCTCGCAACCGATGAAATTTAGAATTTCTGATAAAGTCGCGGTTTACATAAGTCTTTCCTCACTAAATGTTTGGCAAGAAACCAAGAAAGAAATTCTTCAAGATTTAAGCTTAGTAAGGAAAGATTAATCATTCTTGCATATCTTAATATTCTTGACCAACATATAATCAAGCTTTGATGATTAGTAAATTGAAATGTCCACGAGTTTTAACGGGATTGTGCACCTGCCTGTGAATCTCGAAACAATTCTTGGGTGAACAAAGATACACAATTCCCGACTGGTTTGTTCATCATTCTGTTTCATTAATTTATCAGAACTTAAGGAAATGCGGGGAGGGGGAAGGCCATAAATCCCAAATCTCTCTTATTGTTCATATATCTCGAGAAGGGTCACATACATCAATGAAAATTAGTGAGAAATGATCTTACCATCAGATGTAAGTTCAATGATTCAACCTATGAACGAAGGAACCCTCAGGAGATTTAAATGCCGCAGTAAAAATGATTTTATGGTGTATTTGGCTCATTACAATATCATCCATACTGAATTTGAAGATAGCTTACAATTAAAGGGGGAATGTTTTCACTCGTGACTGCATGGAAAGCAGTCAGGCATGAAACACTTTAAGAGGGTGACGAAAGTTATGGCCAAACGCAATATATGTAGAATAGAGTGTGATAAAGAGAAATATTACGAAAGGTTGTATTTATAGAAGTGGCAGAGGACATGTGATGTGGAAGAGCTGAAAGGGGTGCTAAGCCATTTTTGAAACCTAATACTGCTGACATTGAATATGAAATAAGTACGGAAGATAATATTGAAGTGGCAACCAATTTCGCCGATCAAGAAATCATTCAAAATATACCTTCTGATAAAATAGAAGTGAATTATCGAGAAAAAAATAATGGTGAAGATGATATAATGGAAGAAAAGGTATCCTGGGCTACTGTAGAAAAACTTCATTAACATGGCTTTAAAACTTGTCATAGAACCATATTAGCAGCCTTGAAGACGCCATTCACGGTGGAGAATAATGATGTTTTCTCAAAGACATTACCAAATTGTAAAGAAGGCGATATACGAAATTATTGTCAGGAAACAACGGAAGTGTCAAGCAGTGCATCAGATGCAGTCGAAACTGCATGTTCTATCGACAAGTACAAGAGAAGATGTGGAAACAAACAGTTATTTCTTTGCTAGCTGGTTTCCATTTTGTTTGTTTAAACTAAAAATAAACAATCAATTTACACAAAATAACTTCTACTTTAATTTATTTACTGTGTTTTTCTTTGAAGCTCGACATTTCTAAACATCACTTCAAGCATTTTGTGTTACCTGCCACATAGTTTTTTTTTTTTTTTCTAGTGAAAATGTTTACATTTTTCGTTTAGAGTTCATTTTATTTGTTATTTAAACCTGCGTGGTTTAAGAAATGAAACATCTTCTCTATATCTTCCTGAATAAACCATCAACATTTGCTTTTACATCTCGTCATTATTTCTCTTTGTATCTGAATTTTAAAACCCAAATTTTAAATACAGATGAAACCCAAAATTTGGTTCCATCAATATATATATATATGTTATACGACGGTTTTCTTGCAGTTTCCGTCTCCCAAATCCACTCACAAGGTGCCACGCAGTGGAACTGAACCCGGAACCATGTGGTTGGGAAGTAAGCTTCTCACTACACAGCCACTCCTGCATCTATGTTTATATATATATATATATATATATAT
>NC_068992.1:65673771-65686954 GCF_001194135.2 Octopus bimaculoides | reverse complement strand
CAGTTTCTTAGCAAATTTCAGACTTCTTTTAATTTCTGTATATAAAGAAAAGAAAAGAAAAAGACATCAAAAAAACAAACAATCAAACAAACAAAGCAAAAAAAAACAATGACACATCTGCATCACTTCTGACTAATGAATTTTTTTATGTTTTATCTTTTCCTTGTTTCAGTCATTAGACTGCGGCCATGCTGGGGCACTGCCTAGAGGAATTTTAGTCGAACGAGTTGACCCCACTTCTTACTTTGTTTAAATCCTGGTATTAATTCTGTCGGTCTCTTTTGCCGATCCGCTAAGTTTACGGGGGCATATGCACACCAACATCGGTTGTGAAGCAGTGGTAGAGGTCAAGCACAGACAGAAAAACACCCTCCACCCCACATATATGTTTGCGAGGGATTCTTTCAATTATCGTATGCCAGATCCACTCACAAGGCTTTCACTGGCCTGAAGCTATATTAGAAGACACATGCCCAAAGTGACACACAGTAGGACTGAATCCGGAACCATGTGGTTGGGAAGCAAACTTCTGACCACACAATCACACTGTACATAATTAAAAACTTTCTCTCAAGCGCTGTTAGTCGTGATGCCTCTCTAATAAACCAATATCGATCTCGGTAAACGCTATCAGATCAAAATTCTCGTCAAACATATTCTAAATCAAATATTGTTTCATTGATTTACTTCACATATTGACTAAAACCATCATTTATATATCTACAGGGTGTTCGGGATAAATTTGACAGTTTGCATAAAATGAAAAGGAAACACAATATCTCATCCAAAAATGAAATTAAAAACATATTAGACTATGGCTGGGAGATAACAGTTTGACCAAAGTGACCCCCCCACCTTCCACCACAGCCTGAAAACATCTCCGGAACCTGGTGCATGCGTTCCTCACTGTGCCTTTGGGAAGCTCTTTGAACGCCTCCTTGACCTTGGCCACCAGCTCGGCCTTGGCGTTTCAGCCAGAGTTCTTGCTGTCTTTCTCATCTGTGCTGTGCCCAACATATAGCAATCCTTGGTATTACAATCGGCGGAATATGGCGGTCAGGAATTAAGTCATAGAAATTCTCCGTCAACGACTTCTGACTCTTTCATGGTTAGGAGCTGAATCCTACTGCCACACAGATGGACTTCCAGCAACAATCTCTCGAGAGTTTTACCATGGTTTCACGAATAAGTCTCCAGCAGCTTCAAATAACCGTTTGAATTGAGCTTAAGGCCATGCTTGACATCCTGCTACTTATTTTGATATATATATATATATATATATATATATATATATACGTTTATCAGTTTGTTCTGCAAGATTCCTGATGTGAAGCCGTGTGCTGAAACAGATATTGTATTTCGGGACGGTCATTTTTTTTTTGCCAAATAAACACACGCACTGTATATATTTTCTTCACTCGTTTATTACTGTTCTTACTTTATTATTCTAACTCATGTCCATTGACTGGAAATCTATATATGTTGTTGTATTCCGGGAAGGTAATTTTTTGCCAAATAAGCACACGTACTGTATATATATCCGTTTTTCATTCGTTTTTTACTCTTATTTTAATTCATGTCCATTGTCCGGAAATCTTTCGTCACACATCAGTGACCACCTCAATACACGCACACACACTCACACACACATGCATACACACTCATGTATATATATATATATATATGAGGGTGCGTGAACATGTGAGGCTGTAATCAGTGTTACGTACCCCTACATATGTGTGTGTGTATGTGTACGTGCGCGTGTGTGTATGTGTGTGTGTTTCGTGTCGTTGTGTCTCTCTGCGTGTGTCATGTTTTGTCAGCCAATGAAGCTCTCTTAACCTAAAATACTGACAATTCCAATCGCTCTGTTTAACTAATTCTCGCTGTCTGCCTCCCCATATTTTTATCTCTCTCTTTCTCTCACTCAACCGTTCTCTCCTTCTCTCTTATTGTCTGCTTCTTTCTCTCTCTCTCTCTCTCTCTCTCTCTCTCTCTCTCAGTTTCTCTCTTTCTCTCAGTTTCTCTCAAACTCTTTGTCAAGTTGTCATGTTCTGTTCTATTGTCACGGTTGAATGATGAAGGGAAATGTCACACAACTCACTGAATTCTTCCACATGCTTCACTGAACAGAGCGATGGAGGCGGCGGAGGTGGTGGTGCTGGTGGAGTAGGAGATGGGGTGAGGTAAAGTTGGCGAGAAGTCATTGGAAAGATGTGTATGAGGAAGAGAGCGAGAGAGAGAGAGAGAGGAGTGAGAGATAGGGAGGAGTATGTGTGCGTGTGAAAGAGATAGCTAAACAGGTAGAGAGAGAGAGAGAGAGAGAGAGAGAGGGAGAGAGAGAGGGAGAGAGAAAGAAGGAGAGAGAGAGAGAGGGAGAGAAATTGCTAAATAGGTAGATTGATAGATTGATAGATAGTCAAATAGGCAGACAGATTCACAGATTAGGAGGAAGACAGATAGATATACAGATTTATATATATATATATACTCACTCACTGTCTTTCTATCTGTCTGTCTCTTTTTCAATATATATATATAGAGAGAGACAGAGAAAGAAAGAGAGAGAGAGAGAGAGCATGTAAGAAATACAAGAGAGTGTGTAATAAGGATGAAACAGGTAAAATTTGTTTTGAGTGAGTCAGAGAGAGAGAGAGAGAGAGAGAGAGATAGAGAGAAAGAGAGAGAGAGAGAGAGAGAGAGAGAGAGAGAGAGAGAGAGAGAGAGAGAGAGAGAGAGAGAGAGCTGCAGGGAAAAGAGAGATTTCACTCTATATTCGAGTATATTTATGAAATGCCAGCGTGAGTGTGTTTCTGTACAAGATGTATGCGTGCGTGTATGAAGAACCGGAACAGGAAGTGGTGTTAGGCATTCGACTCCGGGTTATGTGTATACGTGTGTTGTATTTGTGTGTGTGTGTGTTTGTGACTGTGTGTGAGTGCGTACGTACGAGTTTGTGTGTGTTTGTGTGTTCTTGTGTGTGCGTTTGTGTGTGCGTACCTACGAGTTTGTGTGTGTTTTGTGTGTGTGTTTGTGTGTTTGTTTGTATGTGTTTGTGTGTGTGTATTTTTGTGGGTGTGTGTATGCGTACGTATGTGTGTCTTTTGTGTGTGTATAGTATCTATATGCGTGTGTTTATGTGTGAGTGTGTATATTTGTGTTCGTATGTGCTTCTCTGTGTGTGTGTATCTGTGTTTTTGTGTTAATGAGAGTATGTGTGTGTGTGTATGTGTTTGTGTTTCCAAAGTTGTATTAAAATTGTTTAAAAAACATTTTTATTTGTCATTTAGTGTGTGTGTGTGTTTGTGTATGTGTGTATGTGTGTGTATGTGTGTATGTGTGTGGGTGTGTGTGTGTGTATGTGTCAGGGGAAGTGGCAGGGTGGATGGAGGCGTAGTTTAAAGGTCTTTTATTAAAGAAGAAGCAAAAAAAGAAAGAAGAGAAAATGAGTGAAAACGAGAGACTTTGATAAAGATGGAGAATAGAAGAATGAATGAACAACAACAACAACAACAACACGAAGAGAGAAACAGTAAAATGACGTAGAAAAGCGGGGGGGTGTAGGTCAGGGTGGGTGTGGGTGTTTATGAATGATAAAAGAAAAAAAAAGAAAAGAACGAAAGTGCAAAAGTGAGAATGACAGCCCGAAAGATAAAAAAAATATGAAAGATAAAAACTGGAAGTGAAGACGAATGAGAGAAAGAAAGATTGGGAAAAAGATTAGGAATTGGTTAAAAAAAAAAAAAATTGAAGTCTGTTATAGAATTTTATCAAGATTTTACCGGTTTGGAATAAAAGAAATAAACGTTGATCTGTTTGGATGGATAACAATACATTGGCGATTGTGAGGAAAATTATATAACACACCTTACAGCAGAGTGATTAATAAAATATATAGGGAAGAGTAAAATAATGGCCTTGGTAGAAGATATAAGCTCTGGATAGAAGAAATGGGTTCATTAAGCCAATGATCGCAATTTCAACACAGGCGACATTTAACTTCAGTGACCTCATAACCTTGGATTCTTTCTGTGTATTGGTTATTCTGTTTAACTTGTAAATTATTTAGATTTCATAGTTGTCTCTCTTGATTGTTTCAAAAAGAATTACTTATTAAGGATAATTATTGTCATTTTTTCATTACTGGGTTCATTTCACTTCATTAAACCCCTGTTTTACCACCGCTTGACATCGGGTGTTGGTGCGTTTACGTTCTCGTAACTTAGCTGTCCGGCCAAAGATACCGATAAGTATCAAGCTTTGAATAAGTCTTGGCACATCGATTAATACTGGGGAAGATTCGTTCGAGCAGAATTCTTCAAGGCGGTGCCCCAGCATGGTCGTAGTCTAATGACTGAAACAAGTAAAAGAGCAAAAGATATGTAAAAGACAGTTTAACAGTTTAAAGAAAGGGCATCCTGTGATGTCTTGTATTGTGATTATCAAATAAGATAGAGAAAAGATCAGTGGCGCCGAACAAATTAAAGACCACAGGCGCTGCCCTACTTTCATACGATATGCGTTTGGCAAGAAGGTGGTTATTTATAGAATTATATGGCGAAATGTAGAAGCCTATTCCATAATGGCTTCTAGTCTTGTCCGATTGTACGAATATCTTAATAATATTCTTCATCTACTTTTCTCGTTTTTGGCTTTAAAATGTTTCTGGAAGCTATTTTTTACTTTGCATATTTTTGTCTAACATAAATCATTTTAGAATACTTAAAAAACAAAAAAAGCGAAACAGAAAGAAAAAGAAACAACAACATAGATTAAGATGGGCACTTATGAAGAAGACTTGAAGCCATATTTCAAAATGGAACTATTATGTGTTTACATTTCCTTGTCGACAAAAGCTCTCCATATTAATCTTTTGTTAAAGAATTACTTTTCTGCATGATAAATTTGAGGAATTTTTCTTGGCAAGACTAGCAAGAATGGCAATATTTCCAGTGGCTGGTAAAATTAGGTGTTTCACAAAATTTCAGATTTGTATAATTTTAGCTCATAAAGTGCCTTACCCTAGGGAGCGCTATATATTATCCATGAACGCTGGCCATTGATTTTCTAATCATTCGCCCGCTAAAACAACAAACACCAATTTCTCACTCACAAACTCTTACAAAAACAACTTTCCTACATAACATTTTCGTAGAGTTCTTTCCAGTAAAATATATTTGAGATTTATTTATTTACTGTTGGAATGTATGCTGATGTTTGCGCGGATTGATGTTTTTTGCGGCCGATCATTTCAGTTTTGGAAAGACAGTTTTTAGAGGATTCGACACGAAAGAGCGTTATATATAAAGTATGGGACTTATATGTTTATATGTATGCATGTATGTATGTACGTATGTACACACACATATACGCACACACACACGAACACGCATACGTACACACGCACGCACACACACACACACGTACATACGCACGCACGCACACACACACACACACACTCACACACACGCTGATGCTTTGAGTTTTATCTTCCTGTTCATCGTGAAGCCCAAAGGTTGTCTTCAAGTTTTTGTGTATTTCTATACGGTATGATGATATTATTTGCTAATTATTTACATTCGACGGATATTTGTCCTCATCTTGTTTGTTGTTAACACAACGTTTCAGCTGATAGACCCTCCAGCCTTCATCAGGTGTCTGGAGAAATTTCGAACCTGGGTTCTCCTTCCAAAGGTATTTTTCTATGAAGGCTGGAGGGTATATTAGCCGAAACGTTGTGTTAACAACAAACAAGATGAAGACAAATATCCGTCAAATATAAATAATGTAAATAATGTAAATATATCCTCATCTCTTAAATATAGAACTGTATTATTTGTTAATGCTTTCCCCTCCATTTCTCTTCCATATTATAATGAGCAGCAGTGACTCCATATTGAACATGCATGGTCAGCTGAGCGTGACGCTGTCGTGCTGCTGTTTCCGACATAACCGTTTGAGTCGTGTAGTTTACATAAATTTGTCACCAGATTTCATAAACAGAAATTTGATGGAGTCAATGTGCTAATGCGAAATTTTTGGTTTTAAGATCAAAGTGTCTTAATTAACAGAGAACCTTTAATATCTAATGATGTATAATTCCTTTCTTTGCTGAAATAAAGATTGGTGATTGGAATTTTAATGTTAGACTGTTAATGAGAGACGAGTAAAAATGACTAACACAAAATAATGAGAATTTCTGCAGGGCTTTTCAGAATATCATCTATAAATCATTAATGAAGTACATCTGTCATCTATGCATATAAGTGTATATATTTCTATATATTTTTGTATGTATTTGCGCATGCATATATATATAGTTTGTTTATTCCACGCTATATATAAATATCTGTGTGTGTGTGTGTGTGTGTATACATATATATATAAACATATATATGTATGCATATGTATATATATATATATATATATATATAGATAGATAGATAGATAGATAGATAGATAGATAGATAGATATAGATATATACATATATATATATACGCGTACATGCAAATATGTATGCCGTTTGCATGTATGCATTTGTGTATGTAAATACGCGAATATCTACATATTATCGTATGCAAGTATGCATTTCTAATATACAGTATGTACGTATGTATGCTTGTGAGGGCGTCTATGAATGTACGTGTGAACATATAAAAGTGCATAATACACCTAAGCAAGAAACTGTATATAAATTTGTGTATATACGGAGTATATTTGATTAATCATAGCATAGCTATAGGGAAGAAACAGCTATACATATACATATATACATACATACATACATATATACATACATATATATATATATATATATATATATATTGATAGATAGATAGATAGATGAGCAGTTTCGGCGAATGTTGATGTTCGCTTCGCGATCTTGACATCTCGGGTTCAAACCTACAGCATGGCTATTTGGGCAAATAACATCTCCTATTTCTATGACTTTCTTTCTGGAATTGTTTCTGGCAAAGCTGCGAGTTGGACAGAGCTGTTCTTCCCCGTGTTTCCTGCGCCGATCTGGAGTCATCTGGTATTTCGGATAAAAGCTTGTTTTCTAAACATCTAAACCTTGCAAATCTCTGATGTTCGCCAACAGAATGTTGAATAGTTGTGGGCCCTTGAAATCTTTGTTACAGAATTGGGTCTTTATTCTAGATCTATGGTACTATGCAGTGAAATCTAGATCAGTGGCTGGTAAAGGTTTCAATCTCAAAACTTGAAACCAGACCTTCCAGGACAGTCCATATCACTGCATATCTTTTGCGGCTCCTATCTAGGGAATACAGCCTCGGTTTTTTTTTTAAACTTTACCCAGTAGCTCATGCGTTGCAATCTTTTTTGTATAAAGGCACTGGATTGCATTGATTTCCGCTGATTAGTTGAACGCTTTGTGACGACCACAGATGGTAGCAGTAATCCAGGCAACTGAGAAGGAATGCTCTCCATTAGTGTAGCATGGTATCCTTTTCCTTGGTTCTGAATGATCTCAGAGTTCATCCAACCACTCTTCCGCACAGCCATCTTGTTGAAATGCACATGATACGTAGCGTACATTTCCTCGATTAAATTGTATATTTGGAAGCTTCTAATTTGGTTCTTGTATTTCAAGTGTTTAAACATATTTTGTCTGCATTAGTTATTACATTTATAACATTTAAAAAAAAGTGATGATATTATTTTTACCATGTATTTTTAAACTCTTCTTTTAACTTTGTTTTTTTCTTTTCTTTTATTAACCTTTTAAAAAAAGTGATCTTCCGATTTTTATTCTTTGATCATCAGAGATTTAAAATTTGCAAATAAATAATAAAATTTAATCTAACAAAAATAATTTTTCTCCGTAAAATTTTTAAAAAATCAGAAATTGTTGGGGATTTTAAAAACTTCCTCACTATTTTTATTTATTTATCTATCTATTTATTTATTTAATTATCTATTTATAACGTTTGCATGTGAAGTGTGTAAATATATTTTGTGGGTATTTCAAAGCATTACTGATTTACACTTTCCAAAAATTTCAAATACGCTTGTTTCGGTTTAAAATTTAATTAACGAGGAAAATATAATTATATATGCACATAAAATATATTTATATATTTTAAATGCAAACGAAATATATTTAAATGCAAAAATAAAAAGTGCCGCAGCGATAAATTCTCTAAACATAGTCAGTTTTCGAATTGAGCATTTCCGCATGCACGCACACACGCACACACGCACACACGCACACACACACACGTATATACATATATACACACGTGCATATATACATACATACATACATACATACATACACGCACGTATATGTATACATATATACATACATTCAGACATACGTGCATATATACATACATATATATACATACACATATACACATACATGCGCACATATACACAAACACACATACATATTTAGCTAAATAAAGAAATAAGGATTGGTATAGAATCAGGTACTTGAAAAGATAGGCACCATGTACTGTTGGATAAACCTATGGTTGCTAAGTATCAAATAGGATATTCCTGTTGTGTACACAGAAAAAAATCAACCCCATGAGTATTTAAGACCTAGGGGCTGATCCAAAGCATGTGTTACTTTGAATTGTACATTATTGGTATAGTCTAGGGGGTCCGACAAATCATAAATCCCCTTGGCATATTATAATCAAATGAATAATAACAGACGATGAATAATTGTCCGCTCATTACAGCTGTTTCTTACGCATCTTTTTAATAGATGAATGAGAACATTATTCCATTGCAAGAAACCGTAATCATCAGATGAAACGTAATTTTACAAAGCAAAAGAATATCTCAAGAATACAGCAGAGACGTGACTCAAGTCTGTCGAAGCCAACTCTGAAATGGGAGAATATCATCCACACCCCACTCCTAAGAACAAGTCTAGCAGACTCCTGTCTCACCCGAGTCGCTGATCTTAGACGTCATATAACACACTTCCAAGAACTATATGCTTAACTTCAACAGCCAACTTTGTTGGTCATTCTCACGTTTCATATTATTAAAAAGATACGTAAGAAACAGCTGTAATGAGCTGACAATTATCCATCGTCTGTTATTATTCATCTGATCACATATATATAAATATATATCTATATATGTATATATTTATATATATGTATCTTCGAAGGCAAATCAAAAGCTATACACACTCTTGCTTCTGTAGTTTATTAAAACAAAAGCAGGAGTTGGACAGTTACACAATTTTTCGGCATAAGCTCCATGTTTTTGTGATGCCATTCTTCCAGTGGTTCAGAAGATTGCTTATTCCATCGAAGAAGACTTTCGGCTGCTTTTCTTCGTCCTTATCGAACCGACAACATCGTAAAAGATGCATATCATAAGCCTTTATACATACATACATACATACATACATACATACATACATACATACATACATACATACATTTAGGCATAACATTTTGTGCTACCGAAAAATAGTAACAACGTTTTCTCTGATGAAGCACAAGTATCTCGAAACAAATGCTCGCAAAGCATTCGATTCTGAACTCGACGTCTTACTATCTTAGTGTTGCTCACACACAGATAAACACCCACATCACATGTATGTATATATGAAGCTATTATACACAAAATGTTACTGACACAGGAAAAACTAATTGAAAAATCTAATATTTTTGCGGGCATTTTTTTGATAGAAAGATCAAAGGCTAGTGATCTAGAAGATATTGGTAAGTAATAAAGCTAATTATCGTGTTTTCGTTATATATGAAGGACAACATCATAATATTTTCTATTCTGTACAGTACAAAACTATGTTATAAATTTGTGGAATCGTTATCTAAAACGCGGGCTTTTATTCTTGCTTTACATAGCAATGGACTTACGTTCAGTAAAAGTCTAACCAGCAAAAAATTCTGCTGTGTTACACGCAATGGGCTTATAAACAATTATTTCATGTACCAGGTCCAGTCCGTAGAAATAATTAACCACCATAGTTCAAACTTTGTTAATCTTGTTCATACTTTATACTATTTTCACATTGGAAACTTCCCGATTATGTATTCTTGCTAATTATAGACTGTTTAGCAGTTGTAGTTCGTTTCAAGATACATCTCAAGGATGTTCTAGGTTGCATCATCGGCGGGGTTTCTGGGGTGTCATGAAGTTTCGGGTCTTTCAGCACCAGACCTCCTTGCCCCCTTTACCCAGCCGAGGTTGCTTAAATCCCAGCTTGCTTCCCACTCCCAGCAAATCCCCGTTCTGCCCTCAAGTGGCCTTCTGTGCCATCTCAGTAATGGAATCTATGACTCTCCTCTTTGTTGCATCAGTGACTTCAATTACGGATAATTGACGATTATCAATAACCAATATTTGATTATGCCAGTACCAAGATGTCCGAAAATAATTTACCACTTTTATTTATAATCGATCAGCGTTGCGCTCTTTTCCCTCAGGTTTACGAGACCCGTTGGAGACATTTAAAAATTAATTTGCAGACGCTATAAGAATTTAGAAACTGCGAGAACATGAAATAATTCTTTATGGGAAGGGAAAGTCTCGAAGCAAATGAAGCTATAAAAATAGCGTGTAAATATAGGACTAAAAACCCATTGAATACAAAATGTCGAAGTTCGTCATGCTTACTGGAGATGCGGGTTCGAATCGCACGGGAAATCTTCGACTTTTTCTATCCAAAGAGATTTTTAACCTAATATTTACACGCTGTTATTTATAGCTTTATTTACTTCGAGATTCATCGTTCCTAGAAATAATTATTACTCATTTATTGTTTTTCGGAAAAAGAAGCCTGCTTTCTCCACTCGTCGAGATTTAGACATTCTACAAAGTGGTCGTGTGGTCAGAAGTTTGCTTCCCAGCCACATGGTTCCGGTTCAGTCCCACTGCGTGACATCTTGAGCAAGTTTCTTTTACTACAGTCTCGAGACGACCAAAGCTTTCTGAGTGGATTTGATAAACGGAAACTGAAAGAATCCCGTTCTATATGTATATACCTGTAGATCTATATATGTATGTGCTTTTGTGTCTGTATTTGTCTCCTACCACCGCTCGACAACCCGTGTTGATGTGTTTACGATACCGTAACTTAGCGGTTCGGCATAAGAGACCGATAGAATACGTATTAGTCTTTTAAAAAGTCCTGGGGTAAAATCATTCTACAAGATATCTTCAAGGTGGTGCTCCAGCATGGCTACATTCTAATAACTGAAACAACGAAAATACTAAACGGCAAAAGAAGTTCACGATTTACCAAACTCTTCACATTGGCACCACATTTTTTAAAAATTCTGTTTCTTCTTGACACAAAATTAACGAAGTGAATAAATATACAATTAAATATATTATCACGTGCCACCAGTCACGTGTTCGAATTATATGCAAAAGTTGTCAGATCTGAAATATATATCACGGTCAAGTTATTCGTAAAAAATTGCTCATATTTGATTTAGTTTCGCGACATACCAAAAGATTATTGGCGACATACAGTTTGGAAGCATTTGCTTAACATTAGTCGCAACGGGCGTAGATTTCATAGGTTTCCTAATTCAAATAAGCAGAAATTATATCAATAATTGTGTTTAATGTCCAACATTTTGGTAGACAAATTTAATTACAAAAAGAAAAAGAAAAGCAAGTTTTACTTCATTCTGACTCCCGTCTACAAATTGGATTAATTATTGATATTTCAAATGATCAGTAGCGTTCCAACAGGCAATAGCTGCCGTAAAAATAAACTGATTACTTACAGCACTGCCCAACACACATGCCCTACAAACTACTGAATGACCCCCAGCCTCATTCACCTCTCTCCTCTAATTTATAGTCCCTTTGTCACAAAGCACAACAAATTAACGCTCGCCTTCTGCAAACTCTCCTGCAAATTCGTCCTTCATGATCTCTGCTTCCATCAGTTTTCCACATTTAATCTCTCCTCTTCCGCTCTACAAATGTTCATTTCAAATTTAGGCACAAAGCCAGCAATTTTCGGGGAGAAGGAAAGTCAATTACATCGATCAGTACTCGACTGGTACTTATTTTGTCGACTCCAAAAGGATGAAGGGCAAAGTCAACCTTGGCGGAATTTGAACTCAGAACGCAAAAACGGACAAAATGCCATTAGGCACCTTGCCGGTGTGCTAACGATTCTGCCAACTGTTCTTTTATTCTTTCTATTCTTTTATTTGTTTCAGTCATTTGACTGTGGCCATGCTGGAGCACCGCCTTTAGTCGAACAAATCGACCCCAGAACTTATTCTTTGTAAGCCTAGTACTTATTATATCGGTCTCTTTGCCGAACTGCTAATTTACAGGGACTAAACACACCAGCGGATGGTGGGGGTGGTGCAATTACAGAGACTCAACACACCAACGGATGGTGGGGGTGCAAATACAGACACACAAACATACACACTATAGTAGTTTGTCCCCAAACCCTAAGAAATTTTATAACTATATCATCCATGTTTACTGTCTATACTGTTTACCCCTTACCCTACAAAGAAAATGCCAGTATCCTCTTAAGCTTAGAATCATTAGGTCTGATAAGATAGTCCATAAATCAGAAGCAAAAAAAAACACAAATAAACACAACATTGAGCTGGAGTTCATTAACAACAACAACAAAACATCCACCTCATAGCACCTATTTACAGTTAGGAGATCCAGGTCGTTAACCCCAAAATATTTGCTAAAATCTTTTGTCAAGCATTCTTTACTCTATGATATAGAAGATCTTGACCAAGGTGGACTGTAAAACGAAGTTTATCGATTTACGTTTTCATACCTGTGTACATATTTGAATATGGATCACAGGTGTAAAAATCGATCTCTCTCAATGAATTACTGAATTTTAGTGTTAAAAAGATCGAACTATCGGAATAACTATAATTCGTTTAAACGCCAAAACCACATAGTATCAAAAACGACACAAATATTTGTAAAAATTTTTATCAAATCTGTTAGTTTCTAAAGCGAATAACAGTAAAGCAGAAATATTTAAATAATTTTATGTCAGGTAAAAAAAGATGTGTTGTTATAGGAGATGTGTTATTTAGAAATACATGGGTTCCATGTGATTTCATAACTGAAAAAAAAAAAATCTGACTTAAAATTAACCTCGTTCCTGGCCTTTCGCCCTTTCGTATATATATATATATATATATATATATATATATA
>NC_068992.1:65671172-65672528 GCF_001194135.2 Octopus bimaculoides | reverse complement strand
CTTGTTTTCACCTTTTCAATATCAGTGAAGAATTTCACTGGAAAAGAAGATATAAGGTTTGCCAGGTTTTTGTCTCTCTCACCAAGGTCATCAGCTGTCGAACGCCGACGAAGGGAAATAACCCTGAAATCCGGATACGTTCGTGCTGCTGGTCGAGGTGAGAGGGATAACTCCCTTGGCAAACAGGACACAGTCGTGTGTCGATAAGCCAGCTGGGGGAGATGTCCTCCTGGGGCTAAAAGCAACAGTAACATCCACCCCTAGGGGTCAGCCACACTTAAGTGGCAATATACTACACTTTATATATATATATATATACATGTATATATATATATATACATGTGCATATGTGGGTGTTTGTATGTCTATATCTCTACTAGTGGTGCTGAAAACTTCCTGGCTTTCGATAAAAGAAAATACAGGAGGATCAGTTAATTATGATCTTATTCAACATATACCCCTCTTAGATTCACACACTTATTGCAGCGGTCCTTCAGTTTCTCTAAGCCCTGTGTAAGAACTCTGAAGTTTAGGCCTCCAAACAGGCCTTTCGTGACGCCCTTAAACCCAGGAACTTTTCAGTCCCATCCCCACCCACATCCTTCGTATTAACAAAAGCATGGTATACACTACTAAAGCATCCTCGATTTCGAATTGCGATGGTACTTCGCGATATTCTTCCAAAACACGACTCAAGCTTCCTGTACAACTTCTTGTAGACTTTCGATAAAACTAATGTCAGACTTTCAGTATTGTTCTGTTCTTTTCAACAGTGAAGAAATTATTCTCAACCATTCCTTCAGCAAGTCTTACAGGACTTGCATACAATTGCAATTTATGCAGTATTGATAGAGATTGGTTGAAAGAATCTTAACCAACCGGAAATCTTGCATATCACAGGAACAGTTCCATCTCAATTTTGCTACATTTGATGTCTTATTTTAAACTCTTCTTCCTGCTTTTACTAGATCTCTTTCCGTTTCACTCTCTCTCTCTCCCTCTCTCTCCCTCTCACCCTCTCTTTCTCTCATGTCCTGACGTTTTCTGTCTTGGCTATATTTTTGTAGAACAGATATCCTCCTGGGAAATATGTTTCTTCCAATTTCCTATATATTGATATACGATGGAAGAGGAAGGACGAGAAATTCTGCTACTGTGTTTCATTTATGAAATCAAAAACATGTATATATGTATACACACGCACGCATACACATATGCATACATACATATATATAAACAGAGAGAGAGAGAGAGAGAGAGAGAGAGAGAGAGAGAGAAATATATGGATATATAATACATATATGTATGTATAAATATATATACAAACACACGCATATGTATATATATATATATATA
>NC_068992.1:65669947-65670892 GCF_001194135.2 Octopus bimaculoides | reverse complement strand
ATACATGCGTACGTGTGTGGGTGTGTGTATCTGTGTGTATGTGTCATCGATTTAGTTACAAAAATATATGAAGCATCTCCAAATCTCTTAACAATTCTGTCGCCTATCTCTTCCAAATCGTGCCGTTTCAGGACACGGAAGTTCGTCTGCCATACCTGACATTCAGTTTCAGACATTCAATTTACAAAAAAATTATTTTCAGTGTTAACGTAAGTTCGGTATTTGTTGGTAAAAATATTTTGAACAAGAAACAATCACATTCAAGATGGCGTTCAGTACGAAATTGCTCCAAGACATAAGAGGAATCAATATAAACTTGCTTTTATTGAAATTAAATTATAACGTTTTCTAAAAAGGATACATGTGAAATAGTTCACTGGGGGAATGGTTATATATACTAATACTTGGCTAATAAAATGAGAGGCCCAATTCAATCCCGGAAGTATGTGATCTGAGAACGTAAAGAGATGTATTTAAATGCCGCAAATGGGAAGCCTTTTGTCAGTCGCTTTATAAAATATAGATCATAAATATGCATGTATGTGTTTGTATGAGTCTATGATTTGTGGAGTGAGCTCCTTCGAATTAGAGATAGAATATCAGATCGAATCCTAGATTTCACCAGGTTACTTCAGTAATCACACACTTGCCAATGGTACAAGTATAAATATAGAAAAATTTCACTTCCGCTTGTGTTATAAATCTGAGACATTTAAAGAGGTGAACAACTTAGATATTTCGAATAAATTTATTTTAATTTATTTTTCGATTTGCGTGTTAAATATTTGTTGCTTGTTTTAAATGTTGGTGTCTGATAATCTGTGGATTGTAAGACGAAGCTGTTTACACCCCGCTCAGTATGTATAAAATAATAAATTAAATATAAAAGACTGTAACAAGCACACACACACACACACACACACACACACACACACACACACACAC
>NC_068992.1:65668246-65669040 GCF_001194135.2 Octopus bimaculoides | reverse complement strand
TATATATATATATATATAATTATATATATATATATATATAAACACACATTTGCCAAAGAAACAACCTTAGTTCGCTGCAAAATAGGACCCCTCTTCCAAAAGGATTGCTATCTCACAAATAACCCAACCAGGATCAGTGAGGTACTGAATGACCAGTCCAAAAGTGTCTTTACCACCCCTATGGAATACAGACAAGTGAATGAACCTCACCCCCAACCAGCGAGGTAGTTACCATGGATTACATCGACATTGGTGAAGAAGATATAATACTAGCCATAGATGAGGCGGACGCAAACTAAACTGCTGGTCCTGATGGATTCCTAGCATTCCTCCTCAAATCGTATAAGCGTGCCCAGGCGAAAGCGCTGCAGATACTTTTGCAGAGTTTTCTTGTACCTAGAGTAGAAAAGAATATTTATATCGTTCACGTCATAAAAAAAGAAAACAAAATATATATATGCTTATATTTGATTGTAAGAGTGTGGATAGAAGCACTGTTGCAAGTAATTAAAGGTGAGAATAGTCAGAACATATATCTGCAGTAAAGATGGGGATAAATCATGAAGATGTAATGAGATGATGGGAGAGAGAAAGACAAGTTTTATGGAAAAGTATTTATGATAAGAAAACTGATGAAGTTGAGTAGACACGAGGTGAAGCTGATAAAAATAATGATGTGTGTGTGTGTGTGTGTGTGCATGTATTATATACACGTGAGTATTAATGTATATGTGAGAGCATATGAGGATATATATATATATATACATACATACATATATATATATATATATATA
>NC_068992.1:65667023-65667795 GCF_001194135.2 Octopus bimaculoides | reverse complement strand
TAACTCGCATACACACATATATACACATACAACACACACGTACATATCAAATAAAGGAAATTAAGAAGAAGGAGGAGGAGGAGGAGGAGGAGGAGGAGGAGGAGGAGAAGAAGAAGAAGAAGAAGAAGAAGAAGAAGAAGAAGAAGAAGAAGAAGAAGAAGAAGAAGAAGAAGTATAGGACATGCTGTAAAACAGAACGGATGTAATAATTCTTGGTGAGCGGAATAAAAGAATAAGTTCCGTTTTGCTCGTTTGTTTTGTTTTTTGTTTCTCTTCTAATGGAGACTTTGAACAAATGAACATCATGAACGAACCAGGAACTTGGGTGTGAAATTCATTTTTTTCATCGAATTCTTTTGGAATTTCTTTGGTGCTAACATTAATGATAGGGGAAACTATATTCGATGTTTCTAATAGTTCATACTTCTCACTGGATCGGCTCACATATCGGTTTATAGCTATCTATATATAAATATAATTAAAGAAAGCACGAAGCATGGCTGTGGGGTTAAGAAGATCACTTTGTAATCCTGTGATTTCGGGTTCCGTTCCTTTGCACAGTACTGTTGGCAAGTGCCTTCTGCTCCGGGTTGGACCCATCAATGACATAACATTGAATTCGATAAACTGAAACTGTGTGGAAGCTCTTCGTGTGTGTGTGTGTGTGTGTGTGTACACATAGATACATACATACATACACACACACACACACACACATATATGAAACTAAATACACTTGTCTTCGTATTTTGTTTTTCTGTAAATTTCAACT
>NC_068992.1:65659663-65666217 GCF_001194135.2 Octopus bimaculoides | reverse complement strand
GTAGTAAGCTAATGATCCAAAGTTTCTCTCACTTATCCTTGTTGTGTGTTAGAATAAGATTGCAGGTCCGATATGAAGGGAAGAGAGAGGGGGAGAGAGAGGGAGGGGGAGAGAGAGGGAGGGAGAAGAGAGAGAGAGAGAGAGAGAGAGAGAGAGAGAGAGAGTCATTAGCGAATCAGTAATGTCGGTAGCCAAAGAGCAACAAGGGGAAATAGCGATGTCTATCTACGAGAGCAGTTGATTCCATTAAACAGCCAAATGGAGCGAATTGCACCCAATTCAAAGCCGCACCACAGCCCTTGGCTATTTACACCATGTTTTCTTTCCATCTCTGTTTCTATTTGATTGTTGAACAGCGAGATAAGATTCTCTCTTCTCAGAACCATTCCAGACGACAGAAGATTACGTTTAGGGCTGTTAGCAACCACCATACACATTACCTATTTACATTCATTGATCTTTGAAATTCTCTGTCATTATTCTGTTTCCTCTCTTTCTTTGTTTCTTTGTTTCTTTGTTTCTTTGTTTCTTTGTTTCTTTGTTTCTTTCTTTCTTTCTTTCTTTATTTCTTTCTCCTTTTCTATCTATCTATCTATCTATCTATCTATGTATCTATCTATCTATCTATCTATCTATCTATCTATATGTGTGTCTGTGTGTCCGTCCGCCCGTCTGTCTGTCTAATTTTACATCCATCCATCCATCCGTCCGTCCGTCCGTCCGCTTATCTATCTATCTATCTATCTATCTATCTATCTATCTATCTGCCTGTCTTTCTTTCTTTCTTTCTTTCTTTCTTTCTTTCTTTCTTTCTTTCTCACCTTACGTGTTCTCTTTAGTTTTCGCCCTTTTATCGCGAACCATTTCCTGTAAGTTCAATAGATCGATGGCGACGATCTTGATTTGCTAGATCGACACCCCGCCACCCGCCGGCCAATTAGGGTCCCTTCCTGCACCCGCGGCTCCCGTCACAAACCCACAAATCACCTGATCATTTTCTTTGCTATTTAACTTTTGGATTATAAAATTAACGCGAATCCAAATCCTTCGAATATATTTCTCTTTAACAAAAAATGAAAAGATGAAACGTAAATAAAATAAAATAGAAAAATAATAAATATAAAAAGATCATGATTGAACATGAAAGAGCAATCGATTGTGTTTAGAGCAATTGGTGAGTAATCGAAGGGGAGAGAGAATATTTTGAAATGGTTACAACAAATCAGACAAATGACTAAAACAACAACAACAACAACAACTACTACTACTACTACTACTACTACTACTACTACTACTACTACTACTACTACTACTACTACCACTACAAATAATAATAATAATAATATTTTCTACTGCAAGCACAAGGCATCAGATTTGGGGGACGGGATTAAGTCGATTACATCAACCCCAATGCGTAACTGGTACTTATTTAATCGACAAACGCTGGGTTGGTGACGTCTTTAATTCTTTGAATAGCCGAGTTATGGACCCGAATTTTTCTACTGTGATCGACCTTACTTGCCCAGGGCCTTTCTCAGCAGAGTCACAAATATTTGGCTCACAGAACTAGGAACGTTTTCAGTTTTATTGCCAATTGGAATAGACATCTGCCAAAAATAAGTGAGACATGTAATAGAATGTTCTTAGGGACAGATTCTGCTATTCCTTTCTACTAAAGGCACAAGAGGACAGCACCTGCCTGTGGGGCTCTACAAGATATTGGAATGTAGGTTAACTGCCGAGCTGCGACATCAACCTCTGCACAAAACGTCTTGCTGTTTTTCGTTTTCTTAAAAGTAAACAAATAAAAATAAAAATAAAACGCTGAAAGATTATTGAAATATTATAAATAAGAACAAAAAAGGACTTTTTGCTCACTTTTCATATATTAACGCGGGTAAGATGTTTGTGATGATAATTGTATGATCAAGACGAATAAATTCGATTGAGGTTATAAAGGAAATGGATCGGATAGATACTATGATAAGAGAGCGAAGGGGAAAACGAAAGGTAAGCAGAGAGAGAGAGAGAGAGAGAGAGAAGTGCAGAGAGAGAAAGAGGGGGAATTAGAGATAAAGAAAATTTATTGTTGAACCAAGATTTTGGCTCTTTACCAATTTTCTGAAATACTGCTTCACATCAAAACGCTAAACAGCAAATATAATTCGCAAGCTAATGATTATTTTCAACATGGAATGTATTCGTTGAGGAAGTTATCACCTGACACTTCGTATTAATACGCACACACACACACACACACACGCACACACACACACACACACACACACACACACACACACACACACACACACACACACACACACACACACACACACACACACACACACACACACACACACACACACACACAGATATATTTGCATCTGAGTAGAGATATGCATATGTATGAATGCATGTAGGCATGTGTACATGTAGCGTGGCTGTGTTGTAAGAAACTTACTTCCAACCAAAATAGTTCAGGGTTCAGTCCCATTGCGTGGCACTTTGGGCATGTGTCTTCTAGTATAGTCTCCAGTCGAGCAAATCTTCCTTATATATATATATATATATATATATCTTTTTCCTTGTTCCAGTCATTTGACTGCGATAACCGGTGTTGAAGGGTTTATGTGTCTGTGACTTAGCGGTGTAGCATAAAAGACCGATAGAATAAGTACCAGGCTTAAAAAGAAACCAAAAAAAGAAGTACTGGGGTCAATTCATTCGATTAAGAATTCTTCAAAGCAGTGCCCCAGCGTGGCCGCAGTCAAACGAATGAAATAATGGTTATATTTGCATATATCTTTGTATAAATATGCATTTTTGATTTGCATAATTGGAATCTCCGTCGATTCCTGAACTTCTGGAGTCCGATTCTCTTTAGCAGCTTGCTCTGGCCAATTTCTTCCGTCTATAAGGGTATTTTACCTGATTCTCCAAGCTACTTTCACACTGTTCTGTTTAGTTACTTGTTGGGTGTCAAAGATTTCCTGCTGACAACCGTTTCCGTCATGTATACATGTATGCAAGAGAACGATGAAGTACAAACTGGAAATGTGCTTCACTGACAGAATACGAACACAGTGTTGTACTGGATCATCATGTTGAAATCGCATGAAACTGGGGACGACGACGATAACAATGACAATAATAATAATAATAATAATAATAATAATAATAATAATAATAATAATAATAATAATAACAATGATTGGCGCACGTCGAAGTAGCACTCGGCTACCAACATGGCTCAAAAAGATTGGTAAAATGTAAAGATTGGAACTACAAGAGTTCTCTGCAGGGTTCTTGAAGCATGATCTGTAAACAAGGGTCACCTTAGTCTTCTGGCTGTGGACAGCTGACACTGTCCATCATACCCAGCAAAATTAACTGTGAGTTTTCATCAAATAATAATAATAATAATAATAATAATAATAATAATAATAATAATAATAATAATAATAATAATATTAATAATAATGATGATGATGATGATGATGATAATAATAATAATAATGATGATGATGATGATGATGATGATGATAATAATAATAATAATAATAATAATAATAATGATAATAACAATAATAATAATAATAATAATAATAATAATAATAATGATAATAATAATAATAATAATAATAATAATAATAATAATAATAATAAGAAGAAGAAGAAGAAGAAGAAGAAGAAGAAGAAGAAGAGCAACGAGTGGAAAGTTAAATGTAAAGAAGGAAGAAAAACTAATTGTAAAAGAAAAAAAAAAGAAAAAAAATCTGTGTTATTTTGTGAAATTTTGCTCTAAATTTTGTGGAGGCTGGAAACGTTGTGATTAATTAGGAAACTGTATAGTTCTATCTTCATAATTAATTGGAAAAAATCGCCCCAGCCTATTTAATGCGACATCTAAAGATATCTTGTCGTGCCGATGGCAAATATATTAAAGAGAGAAAAATTAATTTCATTTATTCATGTTATTTTTTTTAGAAGAAAGTTTTAAAAAATATAATTTAGGAAGGAAATTTATTAAGTTTTTGCTTGTTAATTTTTTATATTTTGTTAAATTTTGTCAGTATTTATAAATTGATTTAGTTACGTGTTAAATAATTTTTGGGGGTTTCGGAGGACGTGTAACGTTGACATTAGTAGAATCTTCTAGAGGAGGAAGTCTGGAGGTAGCTGATGTTTGTCTTGGAGGTCTTTAGTCGCAGTTTAATGTTTTCAGGAACAGAATGGTGATGGGGTGGGAAGTGGGATGGTTATTTCGACGGATTTCGACCTGGTGATAGAAGTAGATCTTGGTGTAGAATTAAACCAGAATGGCATCAGTTCTAGAGACAGATAAATAAATAGATAAATAGATTGATAGATTGATAGAGATAAAGATAGAAAGAGAGAGAGAGAGAAAGAGAGAAGGAGAGAATGAGAGAGAGAGGGGGGGGGGAAGGAAACGAAAAACCGTCCTCTCGACTCCAGTATTTGCATGTTACTAATTTCATCAACCTGGGAATTACATCAACCATAGTTACGAAGGCGAAATTTGAACTCAAAACATCGAGTAAGAAACAAATACCACAAGCTTGATTATTCATCGAATTCCTTTGATATCTCCCTTTATAGACTCGATCATTAAGGGTCTTTCTCAATTACACCTCATCAAAATGCTAGTGACACGATCTAAAAGGAATGATCCCTCATCGATTCAACCAATTGTTGCCCTCTTCATCTCACATCCAATATTAAGCAATCATTGAACTCTCTTTCCTATCCACCTCTTCATAACTTCCGCAGATGCAACTAAATAAATATACAAATTTCGACAATCTTCGACAATGAGGTTGTTTGATCGATTTTACAATTTCCCATCATCAATTCTCCAATATTTTCCGACATCAGATGACAGTAGTTAGTCAAAGTCTTTCCTATAAACATTACTTTCGGGCATTCTACACAATCAATGTAAGATGGAGCAATTCTTTAATATTAGGCTATTTTCTAGTCGTTAATATTCGGTTACTCTACATTACAAGATGTTGGGGATAACAGCAATGCATTTTTCTGAAAATTAATATTTGTGTCCTCCTTTACTCTCTCTCTCTCTCTCTCTCTCTCTCTCTCTCTCTCTCTCTCTCTCTCTCTCTCTCTCTCTCTCTCTCTCTCTCTCTCTCTCTCTCTCTCTCCATCCATCTATCTCCGGGTTACCAAATCTCACTTCTTTCCTCTAAACGGAACCATATCTTCCAATCACTTTACAATTTCTGTTTCAAAGAACTTCAACGAAAATATAACAATATCGTTTTTATTAGTCACATATTTCTGTGAAAATAACTTTTTCCACCTCTCTGTTGATGTCGTCGTCATCGTCGTCGTCGTCGTCGTCGACAATGTTGTTTCTTTTGCTGCTGTTGTTAAACTGTAACTTGTCCTCTATTATGGAAACTATGGTGCCATCAAATCTAAAAAATTTTGATGTTGAAACATACAGTAATCGATTCGTAATTCAACTCTGGAACGGATTCTCTAAACCACCAAACATAAGATATGTATGCGCACGCGCATATGTATGCATGCATGTATGCATATATATATATATATATATGCATGCATGTATGCATATATATATATATATATATATATATATATATATATATATATATATATATATATATATATATATATATATATGGCGACAAAGTATAATAAAAGAGTTAAAATATATTATAAAGCCATAATTCTTTACGAAACGATTTCGTTTTTGCCTCCAACGAAAAGAAGTATTCTCCGTCAAAGTGCAACCGCATGGCTACAACATCAACTTGTCCACCTACCTAACCCGCCTCTCCTCCCGCCTCTGTGTATTATTATTATATTTCGCAATTCTTTATTTGTCTTTTAACCCTTTTTAAAATAATGGTAAGACACATATCTTATGCAGAAAGTATGCCTCATATTCTTATGTTCAATCAATGATGGAATTCAACAGAAAAATGCGAATGCTGAAAACGAAATTAAATTTAAAAAAGAAGATATCAACTTCAGAGAAATTAAACTGAGTGCAACACGCAAGTTTAAACGAGTTTTATTTATTTACGTTCAAGCGAACTTAAGTAAAGAATCTACACGAGATGTGCTCGGAAGATAAGGTGAGCGCAGCAGTGTGTGGCAGAAGTCATACGCACACACACACAACTTTCGGTACAGAAATTGCAGTAACAATAACAGCAACAACAACAACAACAACAACAACTACTACTACTACTACTACTACTACTACTACTACTACTACTACTACTACTACTGCTGCTGCTGCTACTACTACTACTACTACTACTACTACTACTACTACTACTACTACTACTACTACTACTACTATGTTATTGGCCGCAAGGACGAATACATTTCGTGCAAAAAATGTATATATAACGGGTTACAGAACATTTAAGATTGAGGATTGCTTGTATGTATGTATATATACATACATACATACACACACACACACACATATATATATATATATATATATATATATATATATATATATATATATATATATA
>NC_068992.1:65657769-65658834 GCF_001194135.2 Octopus bimaculoides | reverse complement strand
CCTATAATACAGACTGCGGATTCGTATATAATATATATACAATAAACGAGGTCGAGTTGTAATATCATTTACTATACATGAAGATGAATTAAATTTTTGGTGCATCTACTAATTGCAAATTGGGATACTTTCACTCCATTCACACAGTTGGGAAAGTTCCATGTTTGTTGGATGAAGACGCCCCAAAACCCTGATACCTTTGGCGCTGTTTACTGTCAGCGTTTTACCTGAGAATACAGGTCAAATTAGAAAACCAGATACCCAAAAGTACATGTATCTATATATGCATGTGTGAATGTGTGCGATTGCGTATTGCGTAAAATGAGTCACGTTTGATTTTCTCATTTCATTCAGTAATTCTGGATTATTTGACGTTTTTATATTTCTTTCACAGCAGAAACTGTAAAAACTTATATAAAATAAAGTAAACAGAAAAAAGTAATTAAATAAATAGAAATAATAATCCAATTCCGTTTTATGAAAACTATTGGTTTCCTATATCTCTGTTTTATTTCATTGTTGTTTTATCACAGGGAGATGTTTTGGAAAAGCAGTGCAAAAGAATATATAACAACGTAAATTTTCATTATCTGAGAGTAAAAAAAAAACAAAAAACAAAGCAAAATAAAAAAAAAAGGAGAGAAAAAAACGCGACTGAATCGGTAAAGTGTAACAACAGGAAGAGGCAAACAAACATCTCTGGAAAATGATAACTAAAACTGAGATAAAAGAACCTGGAATTGGAATGGTATCTGTGATGGTGACTCTAAACTGTAATTAGAAAGAAGACTATAAAAAAAAATTGGGGAACTAAATGGATAAATGCACACACACATACGCACACACATACACACGCACGCACACGCACATGCACACGCATACTTGTATGCATGTATATATATATTATTATTATTGAGTGAAAGAGCAGCACGCCATCATAGTGACAAATGTGTGTGTTTGTATGCATATTTACACACACACACACACACACACACACATCTTTGTATGCATATATATATATATATGTATATCTTTGTATATATATATATATATATATATATATAT
>NC_068992.1:65656239-65657259 GCF_001194135.2 Octopus bimaculoides | reverse complement strand
TTATAAATATGTGCGTGCGCGTGCGCGTCTGTATGTTATTACTGAATGAAAAGAGCAGCACGCTACAATAGTGACATATGTATGTATGTTTGTATGCATGTTTATCTTGAGAAATTACCTGCTAATCTCTCTCTTTCTCTCTCTATGTTTTATTAGTATCTTGCCCCTTTAACTGATAATAAACATCCTGATTTAGAGTCTTTACCTGCCCAGCCTCCTTTTATAGATAGTTACTGTATATCCAGTTTACTACTCCAAATGTCTTCTTCCCTCCCTGAAGAAAAGGGATACATATGACAACATTTATGACCACACCTAGCCATGAGATGAGGATGTTCAAATTTAGTTCATTTCTGTCAGCAGTCGCTTATGTCAATATTTCAAACTTTCGCATCGTTTCAATTTCTCACGATGTATAATCTTATGTATCAAATTTTTTGCTCTGAATTTTATTTTAAAACCATAAAATCTCCAAAATTCAATGCATGTCAGAATCTAATCAATTTCTTATATAAAGCCAATTCAAAAAGAAAAAAAATGTTGAAAAATAATTAAAAAAAACAACAACAACAAAAACAACAACTAATATTGCTGAATTTGACTAAATTATTCGCTGAAATGCTCTACTTCTAGAATTGAGTACATTCCATTCAATAATCTTTGTAGATAAGCCCAATTAATGAACGCACACATAAATACTCTCATATACACAAAAAGCACTTACACATATATGAATTTATATATGTATATATTTGCATAATATGTATCCGTATTATTCATGAATACGTATCAATTTATACATTTGTATATCTATATCTATCTATAAATATATATATTTATATGTACAAATACACACACACACACACCCACACACACACACACATATATATATAGATAGATAGATATATACAAATGCACATACCGGAATGTATATTCCGGAATATTTGTAATTATGTATGTTTGCATGTGTGTATATATATATATATATATATATATATATATATATATATATATACACAT
>NC_068992.1:65653774-65656072 GCF_001194135.2 Octopus bimaculoides | reverse complement strand
TATATATATATATATATATATATATATATATACATACTTATGCATAAATATATACACACACTCATAAACATAAATATATATTGGTATGCCACCTACTGGTAGTGTTCTGATAGAAATTCTGAAGTAGATCGATAAATCAATTGTAAGTTAGTATGTAGCTATGATGAAGCGAATTCCCAGACAACAGTTTATAATTAACTAACAGACCACCTAGCACTCCTAAAGCAACGGACGACAATTTTGAAATGAAATCTTTAAAGATGTCAACAAGATAAATGTATTGGAGTGGTTTCCATTCGGTTTCGAAGTCTATAAGGTGACCTTTCCTGAATCAGTTTGTTATATTTTCGAATCATTCACGCAAAAGGAAAACACCAACATGGCCCTCACCTTTTGTCACCGCCACACACACATAGGTAAACATACCGATTTACATACACACATATACATACACACACGTATACAGAAACGGATATATATATATATATATATATATATATATATATATATATATGTATGTATGTATATATATGTATATCTGTTTCCCCACGAACTTATGTCTATCTGTTAACACGCACAAACATATATGTCTGTATATCTATGTATATAGACATGCATATACAATCTTTGTACATGTATAAACACATTCATATTTCCATACATACATACATACACAAGCACGCACGTGTGGATACATATAAATTCATATATACACACTTATGTATGTATGTATGTATGTATGTATGTTTGTATGTATCTATCTATCTATTTATCTATATATATATATATATATATATATATCTTTCTCTATCTCTCTATCTATGTGTGTTAGTGTGTGTGTGTGTGTGTGTGTGTGTGTGTGTGTGTGTGTGTGTGTGTGTGTGTGTGTGTGTGTGTGTGTATGTGTCTGTGTGAGTGTAATTTCTCGTGTGTGTGTCTGCATGGTGTTAATACACGATATGTAATTATTAGGATGTACTGAAAGCCGTATTTTGTCATGAAAGAAGTCGCTCCATCAGCAGCATCTCAAGACGGTTACAATACCAGTGATTGTAGGAACGCTTGACAGTGAAAACTGTTTTTCAGACTCTTTTCTAATCATAGAACAATGCAATCCTCCTGGGTCGTAGACTGATTGTAGTTTTGCGTTGGCTCTCTATGGATGAAGTCTCATATATTTATGAATCCCGCATCTATTCCCACTGAACATAAACAGCATTGATCATCCCAGGGTCGGAGGCGAGAACTGAAAAGATGTTGGGAACCGATTGTTCATCATGAAACTGGTCTAGAGCTCTGTTGGTCGCTTGACGAATGATTGATTTTTGTCTGGTGATGACAAAATACTGAATATATGTAGTCTTTGAGAAGGACAGGGCTGCTAGAAAAATTACAATTTTCAAAATATTTGGTTGAATGATGCTCGTTGACAAATAAATATTAAGAACCGTAGAAATTGTTTAGTGTGGAAAGTTTCTTCAGCTGTTCTGCCATAAATTAATTATATCCAGTCATGGGAAAACTGTGAATATCAATGAACTTAGCATTTGTTTTAAGTGATTATAAATGTCTCACAGACCAACTCTGACATTTTGCTAGGTCACACACACACACACACACACACACACACGTTCTTACCGCTGTACTTATTAATGCAACAACCATCTGGCATGTGGATTTCTGAAAAATATATGTTAAATGTCGGCTGCATTGATGCATGGGATCGATCGCGATGATTGATACAGCATAAGGAGGTTCTGCCTTGTATGAAGTTTAATTCAGCTGTTCTTTTGTAGAAGTTCTCATCTGTTAAATAATAGCAGTGAGATAAGTTTTAAAAAGGTTGTGTTTGGATGTGGGAGTGATACTGGGGGTGGCGATGGGGCGTAGGACGGTGGGGGTTGGTGGCGTAGATTTTATACATGTCGTCAACCCCCACCGTCTATGGCGACGAAGTTCTGTGTTATCGGTTACATATATATGTATATGAGTATGGGTGTTAAATCCGAAACCTGGTTCCTGTTTAATAATGATTTTTTTAGGTGATTTTAAATGTCTTGCCCGCTCACGTTTTTGGTATGCTGCTATATTTCATGTTAAGAACTTTTTAGCTCTTAATAGACACAAGATGTGATCTATTTCTAGCGCATTAATTGTCCACGTTAGTGGTCGACGTCATTTTTAATATATATATATATATATATAGAGAGAGAGAGAGATAACTAGATAGATAGACAAGTAGATAGGCAGTTAGATAGATAGAGAGATGGATAGATAGACAGATAATTGATAGATAGA
>NC_068992.1:65648244-65650744 GCF_001194135.2 Octopus bimaculoides | reverse complement strand
AGAGAGAGAGAGAGTGAGAGTAGGAGAGAATAACAGATTTGCATGCAAAAACACACACACGGAGGAAGAGGGAGAGAATACGAGTCATCTAGATTTGTAGGCAACGAGATAGACTTGTAAATAAATAGAGTTACAAAGAGATAAAATGATGTTGGTTCAATTCGTCCTGCCGTAGGGGATAAGTACTAAATACTCTAAAAATTGTGTTTTTAACTCTTCCTGGGGAGCACATTTTTTCATTTTCATTCTCTCTCGTTTATTAATTTAAAAAAAACCCCAAGAAATTACAACACATCAGAGCACCTTGAGGGATTTTAGATGTATAATAATAATAAATAAAAAAAGGATAAACATTTGAGAAAGGAATAAATATACATAAAAAATGTTATCGATTGGAAGTCAAGCTAAGTAAGTCAAAAGATGAATGTTGTCTTTCGGATAAAATATAAAACAAAAACTAGAAACAGCTCAATAAGCGAATAAGTTGTTTCATACGGATATGTCTCACAAATTATTTATAGATGGCAAGGATATATATATATATATATATATATATATATATATATATTTTATATACTCATTCATGTACGTACATTTCTACACAATATATAGACAATTATTGAATATAATTTCTTTCTAAATGTGAATACAACAGACACTAACTATCGTTGTTGTAATTTACTGTTTTCCTGTCAATAATCCTATTTTCTATGGATCACATCATATTCTTAAAACTACATATATATATATATATATCTGTGTGTGTATGTTTGCATGCACGTGAGTGCGTGTGTATATTTGTAAGTGTATGCATGCATGCATGTATGTATATATGCAGGCATGTGTGTGTGTGTGTGTGTGTGTGTGTGTAGGAAATGAGAACAGACGCAGATTTGTAATTGATGTGCAACCAACGATACACATAAAACGCACATGCACATGCCCACCACGTCGAGAGAGATGGAGTTAATAAAAAACATAAAGTTATGCTGACTAACAGAGTTATAATCATCCATCCCCATATATCTTGTAATCAAAATGTATAAGTATGGTATTACACACACACAAACACACACACACAAAGGAACAAATTACGTACATACATAGTACATATATATATGCACATACATATATGCATACATACGTACGTACATACATACATACATACATATACACACAGGTACATACACACATAGAAGCGAAATGTCAGCAATGTTCATGCCTGAGGTCATTGCCGTTCCCTGCATATCTGTTTTTATATCTGAGCGACCTTCTCCAGGAGACACGCTTCAGCAAAACTGAGGGGTGTCTTACTCGCAGTGGTTCTCCTGCACACCGGTCACCAGCCCAGAATTTGTCAGGGCCCCCTTGCTATTTCTAGATAGACGTCGAACATACACAGAGCTCATCCGTCCTTTTGAGATTACTCATGAGTGCTACTAGTAACATGGAATCCAGTACAACCTGTTTCGTCGTCGAGTCCTCGGCGAATAAACCAGCAACTCCATTAGGCTCGTCTGATGTGGAGGGTTGCTAGAAACCCAACAGGACTACGTACATGCATGCATGCATATATATGTATATATAGTTCAAATTCACAGAAAACAAAAGACGTAGACAGGTGAAGGAACATCACACAAGTGCATTTGTTTGACGCACGGGAAGAATGAAAAAGTCCGTGACGTTTCGAGCCTACGCTCTGCGATAGAAAGGACTGAGAGGGAAAAAAATGGAGAGAAAACGAATAAAAGAAAACGAAGAGAATAATCTTATAGGGATTAACGCTTCAACATTATGAAATGGCAGGAAGAAAGAGGTTGAGTGAAAGGGAGATAATGACCGTGATCCTACCGAACTAAGGTGCGCAAACATATGTATGTATGTGAGAGTGTTGTGTGTTAATGTATATGTGTGAATTGGGACAAGCATTTATGAATGTATGTGTTGGTGAGATTAAAATTATGTGGGTCTATGCGTGTGTATGTGTATAAATAATCTAGTGCGTACATTATGTTATGTGCAGTGACGTGCATTTCATGTACTGGTGGGTGTTTATTTGTGCATATGGACGTATGTACATGTATGTGGGGGGTCATCATGTGTGAGTTCGGTGTGTGTGTTCAAACTCATGGGCTTCTGTGTGTATATATGGGAGCGTGTGTGTGTATGTGTACAAGTAACCTAGTGTGTGCATAGTTTGGAGTGATGTGCGTTTTGTGTATTTGTGTGTGCGTGTATGCGTATGGACGTGTGAACATGTATATGAGGCTATAGTGTGTGTGTATGTGTATACCACACATACAGATTTATGGTTATGATACATCAGGTAGTATAACTATAGTTATGAATTAGAAAAAGATTTGTATTCTACACTTAGAAGTAAAATCACCGTTTCTTGCTATCGTTAAGAATAACATTTGTAACAACATCACCATACAATAATACACACACACACACACACACACACACACACACACACACACACACACACACACACACA
>NC_068992.1:65640816-65645816 GCF_001194135.2 Octopus bimaculoides | reverse complement strand
TGTTTGTATTAAAAGAGTACGAAAAGTGTGATAGAATTGTAAATGAACAAATAAATTTTCGTTTGTTTGTTTTTTCTCTTCTAAATATGGCGACTCTTGTTTTAAGAAGTTTTGTTTTTATTTTGAAACAAAGATGTTCGTTGATTGATTTCGATGTAGAAATGTTTCTAAGTTAGAATATGTCAGTGTGCCGTGAAGCTAAGTGAGAAATTCCAGATGTCTATTACAAGATTTACTCAAAACCCAATTCGTTGTCTTTTAAAGACAAACCCTCTTTAAAACATTAAGTTTGATTCCTTTTTGTAGTATACAGACTTTTGTTGGTTCACGCAGCTTTAGAATGGTTTATAAGATGAAATATGTTTACATGTTGTGAATCACAAAAACATATAAATAAATAAATGGCATGATGGTACTTGGTTATTGGGCTCGACTTAAACAGCTGAAGCTCTATTCTCTGCAACGCCGCCGTGAGCGATACCATGTGGTTGGTAAGCAAATTTCTTTCCTCACAACAATGCCTACAACTATTTATATATTTTCATGAATGTACATCGTTGTGATTTGAACCGAAAGTTGGGGATCGATGAATCGTTTAGTTTCACATAAAGTCGAATTCACCACCACCACCACCTGAGATTAGACTACAACAAAAATATCAAAATGCACATTTTTTATATGCAAAAACGGTGAGCGTTCTATGAAAACAAAAGATAGTATTTCAGCATGTAAAGCTTACATACTGGTTTCGATTCTCACGTAAATACAGTTTAGCTCAAACTATGAATGGCTTTCTGGTTAAGAAGTTCTCTCCACAGCTATGTGATTTCGTTTTCGAATCCACTGTGCAAGACTTAGATAAGTGTAATCAACAATAGCGTCAGTTAACCATTGAGTTGGAAAGGAAATTTGATCGACAGAAACTGCATAGAAACCCCGTCATTCGGCGCTGTCATGCTTATACGTGGGAGAGAGTTTTAATCCGTTGACATTTTTAACAACGCCACCGGTTTCTCGATGCATTTAAGGGCGCTTGCCCTGATGAAAAATTTTAAGGTTAAGCATTCCACCTGATGATAGCATTTTCCCATTGGCTACACTTTGCCCTGAATAATGTTTAATGACATTCTTCCTGCTTTTCTTACTTTCACTAACGTATTAAACCCCACAAATACGAAACCCTGTTAATGTAGTCAGTAAAAATATGATCACCTCTGCATCTCATGTCATTTCATCTGAAATCGAGGACATTCGTTCTTAGAAAACAATACACAAATACAAAAAGATATCTTGATTAAAATTGGTTTATTTCTTACCAAAATATTCTTTATTCTGACTTCGATTAATAATATTTTTTATAATAATCAATTCTGTCTAAGTATAGAATAATATAATTTAGATAGACAAAAGATTATAAAAAATAAATTACAAATGAATTTCTAATGCAATAGTTGAATAGTTTTTTCTTTTCTTAGTAAAAAAAAAAAAAATCTTATTTCAGACAAGTAAATTATTTTCTAGAGAAATGATAATATATAATGAGGAAATTTAGAAAGAATTCTGTTGTTTATATTTTAGAGATAAATGTCAGTTATTCTGAAGAGAAGGATTACAGTGGCTGCGTGGATAGGGTCCAGGAATAGGAAGAGGCAATGATGTGACGGAAACATTAGAAAATGGAAAATCACGTAGTGGTATTATTTTTTTTCCAAAGAACAATCTGGCAAATTTTACTTGTCGTCTTTCTTCATCGTGGTGGTTGTTATTGCAACTTTTAAAGCTTTCGTTTGTTTATTCCTCATTTAATTTGTTTATTATTTGTACTAGTTTAGGTTTTAGTCTCTGTGTAAACCAAAACGTCGATTAATTTTATAACCAAGTTTGAAAAACGTTTATTACCGTTGGGAGAGCAAAAACTGTATTACGTCATTGCTTTTATGTATGAAATCTGAGGGGAGGGAATGAGAGAGAGGAGAAAGAAAGAGAGAGAAAGAGAGTGAACGGAGAGAGAGAAAGAGAGTGAACGGAGGGGGGGGGGAAAGAGTTACTGCAGTGCGAATGTTAATTTGTATCAATGAAATGTTAACTTGTACGAGATTTGGGGTTAGTGTGAACCAATAAACAAAAATGCGTTAAATTGAAGAATTTTCACTCACCTTCTTTCAAACAATAACTATTTAATGACTTGGAAAGAAAAAAACGAAAAAACGAAAAAGACGGAAAAGAAACAGACAGAATAGTTTTCATAACAATTGGTCGTGTTGCTAGTTCTGAAGATGAAATCGTTGAAATTTTAATGTTCTTCTAAATAGGATGTTAAGATTAAGATAAGGACAGAATTCAGTCAAACTGCTTAATCATAAGACACGCTTTATGATTTATTGATCCAGTAAAATCTTAAATGTTCAATTCTGTAACAGAATACATTTGAATATATTGTGTATAATTGTAATTAGTGAAATAAATCAAAGAAGATAAAATCTTTTCTACTACAGGCACAGAGCCCGAAATTTTGGGGAAGGGGGCCAGTCGATATGATCGACCCCTGTACGCAATAGGTACTTAATTTAATTTATCGTCCTCGAGAGGATGAAAGCAAAGTCGACCTTGGCGGATCAAAGAAGATATAATGACAAGGACTGAGAGAGAAGTAGGGCGTTTCTGATGTTTGGAGAATATCGAAGACTGGTTGAGGGAAGGAGGAAAAATTACGGAGATCTAATCTGGATGTTTACAACAAAATAGATTCCGCATAAGGGACCCAAGGTCCGGGTGGTTGTGATATTAAACGAGGTGAAGAATTAATTCTAAAATCCAAAAGCAGGTACAGGCAAGGCGGCAGGCTTCTCTACAGTTTCCGGCTCTCTTGTTTCTGTTACAAGTCCAGAGTGGAACGCGTGATTATTCGAGAATACACTTGTCCACAATGAGATCGAACCTATACCAACATATTAATCCGTTGACGATCAATATGTTACTAAATAAAATGATTAATGTAAATAATTAATTACAAAGTGACGTCAGAAAGGCAAAGATCGAATTATTGTTAAAATAATATTATTTCAATCGAAAGTTTAAGTTTGTTATAACTATGCTATATAAACCACCAGAAAAGCCTTCAAGTCTAGGAGATCAGAGATAATCCCAGTCAAAGAGATTCTAGATGCATGAAACAGGTAGAAGGACAACTTACCCAAATTCTCGTTCCTGGTAGAACTGAAAATTTTGTTGAAGTGGAAGGCGACAAAATTACTTTGGGTAACACTCGCGAATACACACACTAACACACGCAAATAGACAATTCACAAGGCTCTAATTTACTCTCTTGTTCTCAAACCTAAACCTTGCCCGACCCACTACCTCCGGTCATTCAACGGCTGCCGTACAAATCAATGAGCACCTGTAGGTTCATTTAGACTAACTCATTTATATTTTTCATTCTCTTCTTTCTTTCTTTAGCTGTTTCCATCCTCCATCTTTATTCAGAGGAGAGTCAACATCCAGATCTTCATAATCAACTATCAACGGCTTCTAATGTCAACTTATTAGTTTTTATTGTGCATCTGTCCCGTCCTATTGCGTTGGTCTTTCCTTCTTTCAATCCCACTTTTTCATTATCTCACTCTACTCAGTGTGTGTGTGTGTATTACACACATATATATATATATACGTATATTCATATACATATACATAAAATCACACAAGCAATCCACATACGTTCTATACCTCAGTTTTGGTTCACAATTTTCTTCTACCATCAACCTACTACTACTACTACTACTACTACTACTACTACTACTACTACTACTACTACTACTACTACTACTACTACTACTACCACTACCACCATCTTTTGGCAGTGCCATGAACTCTAACATTACTTGGAGTGGAGTGGCTAACACCTGACTTTCACTTGATGCATTCCTGAAAATCAAACATACCACTACTTCAATTACTAAACCCACCACCACCACCACCACCAGTTTTACCAATTCCAACACCGCCAAAAATACAACCAACATCATCAGTATCACCACCACTAGCACCTCAACCAGACATTGCCACCGTCGACGACACCACCATCAACACCACCAAAATATCGAAACCACTCGTACAACCACCGCTACTACAACAAACACTATCTTTGCTACCTCAGCCGATACCATCACCACCCACACCACCGCAATCACAATTTGCATCACCGCCACCGCCAACGCCGCTACCATCACCATTGCCAACACTATCATCACCATCACCACAACCATTGGCAGCACAACCACCGCAACCACCCTCAGCATGACTGCCACCAAGACCATCACCAACACCATCCTCATCATCATCACCCTCACCACCCCAATCATGACGACAACGACCAGCACCAGCACCATTACATTCCCAAAACCATCCCAACCACCACCACTGCAATCATTTGCATCACCGCCACCAACGCCCAACACCGACACAATCAGCACTCTCGGCCAATTCCACCGCCACCATACCCGACACCACCACCACCGCCTCCGCCACCGACTCACCACCAACACTCAAACACCGCCATCAACACCACCGCCCTTGCCATCATCTCCATTGACAGCGCTGAAGGGGATCAGTTGAAGACTATTCACCACAGCAGATATGAAACCAATCATGTCACAGAAACCATTCTAATTTCTTAGATTACTTTCAATTCCCACAAGATTCTCTTCCAGAAAATTCTCAAAGAATTATTTGAGAAGATTCCACTCTTTTATTCTCTCTCCATTTCTTTCCATTTTTTACACTTAGCTTCTGTCTTAAAAAAAAAAATGTCTTACTTTTTTTCTCTTTCTTAAAATTCAAGTTTCTTCAGTTTTTCGTCAGACATTTCTTGAGGTTTGCAAAAAGAAATATAAAAAAGTATTGGGTTGGTGCATAATTATTGCGGGTCTTTTTCAATAAATTTTATTCAACAAAAACAATAACAACATTTAACAAAAACATCTTTAAATGATTATTCCGAA
>NC_068992.1:65635032-65640645 GCF_001194135.2 Octopus bimaculoides | reverse complement strand
CCGTAATTAACTGGTTTTTATTTAGTTGACCCACCCCCAAAAGATTCAAGGCAAAATCTCAGCGAAAATTTGCCCGGCATGCTAACGTTTCTATTTGGTCAGAGTCATACGATTGATATTAGGTTGGTGCATAATTATTGCGGGTCTTTTTCAATAAATTTTATTCAACAAAAACAATAACAACATTTAACAAAAACATCTTTAAATGATTATTCCGAAGCATAATCACCATCTACTTCAATTTTTGCTTGACGTTTTGTTAAAATTTTTTGTTGAATAAAATTTCTAGAAAAAAAGCCGCAATAATTTATGCACAAACCTAATAGTAACATTGCTACTTGCTAATATTACTAGTACTTGTTAGCACATTGCTATTTATTAGTAACTCTATTACTTGCTAGTACTTGGTACATCTTAGTAGTCACTGTGTCTTACGCTTGGCTACTGACAATTCCCTTTCTAATCAATTCTCCTCGCGAAGATTTCCTTACACCTTCGACCCCCGACCGTTCCACAATCGCCACACTTTTGTGTCTATGCCCTCATTATAATGAACAACACATAGGTGTTTGTGACGTTTAAAAGTCAGTAAAAGAATACATAAGCAGAAATATTTATTGATATTCATATTCAGTCAGACAGTCTGTCTTCTCTTCAACTTCACCGCTGTAGTTATGTTTGCAAAATAATGATAAATAAAACAGTACAACGTCAAAATATCGCTAATTTATTTTGTGAGGAAGCTTTTGTTCTAATTGCTAACATTGTTACCAGGATTGAGGTTAAGGTAACTACGAGAACAGCTGATCTCGAATTTAGCACAAACCGTACAAAATGATTTACTCTACAAAACTATACGAAGCCAATTCACTTGCTAGAAATAGCAAGCACATCTGCTTCAAATTACAACCAACCGTCTTATGAAAAAGAAAAGACAATAAATAATATATTCTCTGCTATTCAGTCTTCAATAAGGTCGGTAGTCACCAGCTTAATCATAAATCTACATGATTAAAGTTCATTTGGGATTAAACAAGAAAACAACAACCTATCTGTTATTTATTTACGCCAAGGATTGCAATTAATATGTCCTCTAATAGCTTCAATGACTTCCTTTTGTTCGTGTTCCTATTTCTTTAATTATATCCAACATGGCGCCATGCTCTTGCGGATTTAAATAATTTTCGCTTGTTAAATGTTATCTTGTTTATCCACGACGTGAGTCTCCTTTGCGGTTCCTGTTTACAAATGATGCGAGGATAGTGAATGGTACGGTGAACACGATTAGCCTAGATTACATTACCCGACAGAAACATACTAGGGATTATTATTGATGGCTGAATTAGTTGAAATTCATTAAAAATAAGTTTATTTCCAAACCACATGGTTCCAGGTTCAGTCCCACTGTGAGCACTTTAGGCGAATGCTTGCTACTGTGGTTTTAGGCCGACCCAAACCTTGAGAGTGAACTTAGTAGCGGGAAACTGAAAGAAGCCCATCGAATATATGTGTATGTGTCTATGTGTGTCAGTGTTTGTCCCCCACCACCGTCCGACAACTGGTTTTGGTGTGTATATGTCGCTGTAACTTAGGGATTCGGCAAAAGGAACCGATAAAATAAGAACCGGTCTTAACATAAAAGTGCTGGGATCGATTCGTTTGACAAACATTATTCATGCCGGTGCCCCAGCATGGCCGTAGTTTAATGACTGAAACAAGTAAAAGAGTAAAAGTGTATAATACAAAAATTACATGTGGCGAAAGCGTTAGAGAATATTACTACATGAATATTAGAACATTACCACATGAATATTAACAAGTGTTTGGGGAGCTGGCAGAATCGTTAGCACGCTGGGCAGCATTTCGTCCGTCTTTACGTTTTGAGTTCAAATCCCCCCAAGTGCGACTTCCAATAATGTTCAAGTCTTCCAATAATGTTCAAAATGATGGATATGATGTTTGTCGGTGGGCAAAAACAGACCAAAGAAAGGCACTTGGGTGAGAAAAGAAACCCAGGGGAGCAAATATTAGAAAATGCGGTCAGCTAGGGATTTCACAGGAAAAGGGACAGGCAGGAGGTGTAAGGTTTATTATCAATCTCTAAGGAGCAGAAACATGTTGTAATGATATAAGAGGTATAAGGTGTATACAGCATACATGTGGCCTAGAGCCTCGAAGGTGCAAATGAAAGAGTTCTTAGAGAGTTCAATCTATATTGGATGCAAATGCTATTATCGTTCAGATATTTAAGCTGAAAGACAGGTTTCACTAAATCATGTTTGTTTTTCTGGTTTTCTTTCGTTTCGGTATGTCTGTTTGATTTTAAGCAAGAATTCTATTTTTGGTATTTGAACGAACTCATATTTTTAGGTGTTGATATATTTTGAATATTGTTTCACCGGACCATATTTGCACAAACAGCTACATTCTTACAATAGAGCACATGCAACAAAAATCGAAACAGAAACAATAACCCCAAATAACAGTAATTCTATATAGAGTTCCACATGAATGAAAGCTTTACTAATTGACACCAAAATCAACAAAGAAAGAAGACACACATATACAACCCACATCGAAAATAAACACAAAATTAACAACGAAAGCTACCGGGTTTAACCACAGTAATTTTTTTAAAATTTTTGCCTCGGTAAAAAAGAAAGAAAATTTACCGAGACTCTTAGTTTCCGATTTCAACAAAAATCGCGGGAAAAATGCCAGTTTGTAATAATTTCATTCTGAGAATGGAAATGAGAGAGCTTCATGAAGTTGATGGAATAATGGATTTAGGAAGGATAGTGTTCCAAATTGAACATAAAGTATTAATGAGGAAATATGAAAATTGCTATTAAAAATACATCAAAGTCGAACATAGAGCTGTGTATGTGTGTGTGTTTGTAATACACACACACACATATATATATATATAAAATATAATGCATATATGTTTGCGTGTATATTTATGTGTATGTATGTGTGCATATGTATATTGAATTATCGTTGGGTTTCAAACTTCCTTGATCTTTGATTCAAGTATTTCTACACACACACACACACACACACACACACACACACGCACACACACACACACACACAAAGGCACATATGGAGGAATACATGTACATACATGTCTTTAAATACATATATGAACTGAGAAGCATATGTACATTATAAATATAAAACTACATATATTTATTCAAATGCAAAAATATATTTTATATATATATATATATATGATATATATGAATGTACACATGCATGAATATATGTATATATGCATGTATTATATATAGCTACATATATGTATATAATGTCACAAATGGATTGAAAAAAGAATCAAGTCACCAGAAGTAAAAGAGAGAAAAGAAACTAATTTGTTGGATTGAAAAACATCTGAGAGATAAACCGGCACTGTAATGAAATGGTGCTGTATTACTGAGTGCAAACAGCAGGCCCACACAAGACCCACCGACCCTAACCCACGCTGATCCCACTAAAACAGAAAACACCCAATAACTCACCCCTTAACTGTATCTGAACGGCTGAATGGCAATTAATAAGTGTAGAAAAAAAAAGGAAGACAGAAGAAAGGAAAGAAATAAAGAAAGGAAGAAAAGGGAAGAAAGAAAGAAGGGAAAAAAAGGAAGTACAAAATATGAGACGATGAAGAATTTCTGAACTACAACGACGACGACGTCGACGTAGAAGAAGAAGAAGAAGAAGAAGAAGAAGAAGAAGAAGAAGAAGAAGAAGAACAACAACAACAACAACAACAACAACAACAATGAGAAGAGGAGTAGGCAGAGGGGGAAAAGAGAAAAAAAAAAAGAATTTTAAAATCTTCATGCCAAAATCATAAAGAGAAGCTATGAATTGGTGATAATGTCTTGGAGCAGAATGTTGTACCACGTTCAGCATCTTTTAATCTTCTACGGTTGCAGCTGCATTTCAGAAGAAGCAAAAGAAATAAATTATTAAATATATGAATAATCGATCGATTTCAGTGTCTGTAGAATTATTGGTAAGATGCAGCAATGCTACATAAGTGCTTCCATATATACCGTCTTAGAGATGAGATGAAGGGCAATCTGGAAATATTTTTTTCAGATTCTAAGGCAGTTTTTTTTTCTTTTTCTAAACCGTTTGCATCTCATCTTCTGTATTTTCCTCCTTGGTATAAATATATATACACACATGTAACTCTATATATGTAAATATATATAATTATATATCTCTCTCTATATATATATATATACATTATTGTATACGTGTATACATATATGCATGTATATGCAAAAATATATATATGCAGAAATGTGTTTTTACAAATATTTATGTTTATTTATATATACGCTAATTTATTTACATATATGCATATACAGATATATATACAGATATGTATTGCTACGTATATGTGCAGATCAATACACACACACACACACACACACACACACACACACACACACACATATATATATATATGCAATAGGTGTGCGTGCGTACTCCAGCAATAAGTACTTTCTTTTTTATAATTAAGTTTTCTTGTTTCTCTCCACCAAAATATCTAAATTGAAATCCTCCATAGATCGAAAGACGTAAATGCACTGAGATGCACGGACATACACTAGCTCTTTCTTTCACTCTCTCTCTCTCTCTCTCTCTCTCTCTCTCTCTCTCTCTCTCTCTCTCTCTCTTTCACATACACACACACACTCACATACACACACGCTCGCAAAACCGTATATACATGACAGTGCGTATCCCTTCCAGTTGTCAGAGGCTCATTAAGTTGATATCCCGTAATGGGTATCATACATTTAAGACGTCGTTACTGCTAAGAGCACGTTTATAATTTCGTACATTACAAATAAAAGTTCATTTACTCCTTTGAACATGTTTAAAATAGCATCTAGGAGATGTTTCTCCTCCGTTAAAAACGACCTCGAGTACCATTTAGGGTACTTTTATGCCGGATCAATGCACAAGGTTCAGTTCGTTTGTTAGTTATTGTGAGTGACATCTTAATCGACTCTAACGTACACAGACACTCAAGTTTCACATGTGATAGATATTTTACTTGGCTACAGGAATGTAGGCAGTCCTATATTTAAGAGATGAGGAATTATGTACATTATTTACATTATTTACAATTGACGGATATTTGTCCTCATCTTGTTTGTTGTTAACACGTTTCGGCTGATATACCCTCCAGCCTTCATCAGGTTTCTTGGGGAAATTTCGAACCTGGGTTCTCATATCTAAGGTATTTTTCGATGTTATTATTATTATTATTATTATTATTATTATTATTATTATTATTATTATTATTATTATTATTATTGTTGTTGTTGTTGTTGTTATTATTATTCAGGTCACTGACGGGAATCGAACTCAGAATCTTGGGGTTAGTAGCCTAGGTTCGAGAATTCTCCAAGACACAATCGTATCAACAATCCAATAATACTATGCCACATAAACAAAAACAGCCATACCAACAATCTAACATGCCTTCATCATCAGCTGTCCCACGGATATCATTATGGTTTCAACACCAAAACACACACACACACACACACACACACACACACACACACACACACACACACACACACA
>NC_068992.1:65634149-65634759 GCF_001194135.2 Octopus bimaculoides | reverse complement strand
TATATATATATATATATATATATATATATATATATATATATGCACAAGCGAATGTGCATATATTCCAGTATAGTTTATAACCTTACTCATCCAAATATTTTGTAAATTACTTTGATTTCTGTAGTGATAGACAAGTTAAAGTCTTTTGATAAGAATATAATCAATGTAGTTCATAAGTTGTATTTATGATACCACTTATATATTGAGAATGATGTGGGCAGAATCTGAACTCAGAGAGTTCAAGAGCAGAAATATTTATTGATAATCATATTCAGTCAGACAGTCTGGCTTCTCTTCAACTTCACCGTTGTAATTATGTTTCTAAACTAATGAGTTTTAAAGAAGTACCATATCACGCAGTATTTCCAAAGGACGTACTTGGTTACATCGACTGCAGGGCCTGACCAAGTTCTCTTTCATCGACCAAAGAAGGATGAAAGGAAGTTTTAAAAAAAATATGATTCTACAACCACACAATTCAGAGCATGAAATCACGTTATGTACACTTTATATTCTCTCTCTCTCTATCTGTCTATCTCTTTCTCTCTTTCACACACACATATACGCTCACATATTTGTAAATACACATAGATGCATATATATATATATA
>NC_068992.1:65630619-65634066 GCF_001194135.2 Octopus bimaculoides | reverse complement strand
CTTTGGCGATGTGAACAGGAAAAGAGAACACAACATATTTTTATTTATAATCATTTGAAGTTACAGGGTGACTCAACACACAACAGTCTCGGCCCTTGAATCATTCTGCAACTTTTCCGATTATTAAACTATATTTGTGTGTGAGTGTGTGTTTGTGTGTGTGTGTGTGTGTGTGTGTGTGTGTGTGTGCGTGCGTGTGCGTGCGTGCATGTGTGTGCGTGTTATTTCTAGTGTAACTTTGAAACTTTTATCAATATGACAGAGTAACACTGGCAGAATCCTTAGCCAGGTCGGACAAATTCTTAGCGGCATTTCGTCCGTCTGTATGTTCTGTGTTCAAATCTCGCCGAGGTCGACTTTGCCTTTCATCCTTTGGAGCTCGTTAGAATAAGTGCCATTTGAGCAGTGGGATAAGTACCTGTTGAACATTGGGCTCAATGTAATCGATATAAACATCTTCTTCGAAATTGCTGGCTTTGTGCCAAAATTTGAAACGAAAAGTGTATAGCTACCATACCTTATTTATCTAAATAACATTAAACTAAATATGATGCATTTATCTAAATAACATTAAACTAAATATGATGCATTTAAAGAAATTATTACAAGTACACCTATCAGGTGACAAGTATACTGTATTAATACTAATTATATTAAGTTGTTAATTATCACTTTTACTAAGATATCATTATAATGTTTCCGTTATTATATATTCATCATTCTCTGTATTGAAGTCAGTTTTATTTTATATTTTATAAACGCAGTTATATACAGAAGTTTCCATTTAATCCCCAAAACAGAAAAAAAAACACAAATATATTAATAAAAATAATAATCGAATTTTCTCTAAAATCAAGAATATTGGAATTTAGGGCTTCTATACGACCAAAAAATCAATTGATATGCATGTCTGAAAGATGGGACTTGAAAAGAAATGAGACAAATTCGCTGTGCTTATCGATCAACAGTGTCTTATTCTAGAAAAATCTTTAACATTTATGAATGTTAGATTTATTTTTTTTGCATTGACTTTGTGAAAGGAATGGGTGGATATGATCTTTAAATGTCTTTCCAGATTCTCAGACTAATGAAATCTGTGTGGTTGATATTTCTTTTGAATTTATGAAGATCTATCCCTGTAGGAAAATCGTGACCAGGAAAGCAATTTGAAAGGTCTAGAGTTCTGTGAGGGAAAGTGTTAGGTGAGATCTTTGGTGCGTTAGATAGAGCAGAGCTGTTGAAAAAAGCGTGGTGGGACTATTAAAGGAGGAGGTTGATTAAAGTGGCAACTTGTTAGCTCCAAGTTGATAATGCTGTGTGAGTAACGATAATAAAGAGAAGCAGATGTAGGAGAATCAATCTAGGGTATGACGTAGTTGTTGGTTGTAGTGTGAGGTATATAGTATTGGTTGCAGTTGTTGTAGTGTGTTGCATGTTTGTGTCACAGACTGTAGGGGTTTCTCTGCATCGACCAAGGCTTTTTATGTCTTGTAATATATTCTCTATTGATTTTAGTGTGGTCTGTACGATTTTAGGATGCGCTGTGTATCTGGGTTGCATCTTATAGGGTGGGGTTGTGGATATAGTGTGTGTTTAAAATGTGCACATCATCATCATCATCATCATCATGTACACCACCCTGATCTCAAGTAAATCCCTGCATCCTCTGCAGCAGTGTTTCTAATTGGTTATCATTGGCACCGTAAAACTTAAAGAAATTATTCATATGCAAAAGATAGTTGAGCGTCTTTTAGGGATTTGCTTTCCATCCGAGTTCAGGTCTTTGGGAACAATTATCTTAAGTGACACAGAGAAAAAAAGTGGAGACACGAAATCTCCTTGGAACTTCCCCTTCTTTTGGCGGTCGTTTTCGTTTCAGTAATTCCATATCTTCTTCTTCTTCTCCACATCATCTTCTCCCCCCTCCTCCTCCTCCTTATCATCATCATCATCATCATCATCATCATCATCATCATCATCATCATCACCACCATTCTCACCTCGTTGCTGCAGGTGTCATTTACTGTACCAGCTGCTCACTTCCCATGAACTAAACTGATATATTGTTTTTTCAAGTCTCAAACACTTTGCTGAGACTCTTTCCCTGGCCAAGCGATGCTGTTTTTCGATTTTTATCTCTTTGATCACTGTACCAAGGGCAACAACAACAATTATTGGCACAATATACACTTTAAAGCAATTATTATTATTATTAATATCATTATCATTATTATTATCATTATTATTATTGTTGTTGTTGTTGTTATTATCATCATCATCATCATTATTGTTATACCTTCGCCGTTTTATTCTTACATCATTATTCTTTGATCCTAGATCTGTTATTGCCATTACAGTAAGATCTGTGATGATGGAGGTAAACATCTTCATTAATCTCTCTCACTCATAAGATGCAACCCTTTGCTGTCTTAATACAAACCAAACTAAAAACATGTTTACGGTTGTTCAGAATATCACACATATGTGTGCATTAATGTACATAAATATATACATAAATATGACGTATGTATTATGTAGATTTGCATGTGTGTAAATAGATATTTCTATACATGCAAAATTGCATAACATAATACAGATATCATATTTGGTATTATATGTAAATATTCATAAAAGCATTGGATGTTTATGTGCACATAACCTGCATATACACTTAACTCTGGCATATATCTGTGAATCGGTTCTTTTATCATTGAAATGCATAAACACCAGCAAGCGTATAAACACCAGCAAGCGTATAAACACACCTACAGACAGAGAACATACAACAAACATATGAACACACATTACAGAGAACAAACCAAGGCACAGAGATATGAAGATAAACTGAAAGAGAAAATATTGCTAGAAAACCTGTAACTTTCAGAGAAAACAAGAAAAAGGAATTCTTATGACAGATCATACGTTTTTTTTTTTTGAAGCGTTTGATCTGAGACTCCCAGTTTTCCCCCTGCACTTGTATGAATAAATAGTTATCCTGGTTTAGCTAACGAGTAAATGCACGTCAGAGTTGTCGTATATTTAGGTTTGATACAGACAGATATGAAACTGTGATTTATGCTGCTAATGAAAGAATATCATTAATGGATATTTATATGTCTATAGTGTACAACGAACAGGTTTTCGTCTCTTTGATTACTCTGCTCATAGATTAGATGGTAGTATGTTGGTGCCAGCCAAGGATCGGTAAAACAAAATCAGCAGCACGTGAAAAGTGTGTTATTTAATCAGGTTCGAATAGTACAAATTTATTGAGTAAAATCTGTTTGTGACAACAGCAGAGGTAGAGCTCTGCATCATTGGAAAGACAGGACTATATTCATTGAATGGTAACTTAGGTACATCCCTTCAAGTTTCTATAGCAACGATATCATGATCGATGCATTTCTTCAGCTGTCGCATATTAATTATATATATATATATATATAT
>NC_068992.1:65627511-65630135 GCF_001194135.2 Octopus bimaculoides | reverse complement strand
ATATATATATATATATATATATATATATATAAAAAGGCATATATCTATATTTATTATATACCTCTTTGCCCTCTCTATCGATATGTGTTTTTCGGGTATTGTGTTTTTGTGTGAGTATTGCGTATTGTCAAACGTTGGGAAGAGAACAAACACATAGAAAAACACATGCGCACTCATACACATACACACTGTCACACAAACACAGAAAGGCACACACACATACACACAAAAACGCACATACACGACGGGCTCCTCCACATTTCTCCCTCAAATGACTTCACCCATGAGGCATTGATCCACCCAAAAGGGATCATTCGGTTCAAGGCACTTACCTTAAAGACACTTACCCCAGGGGCCGCACCCTGAAAACGAGTCTGAAACCACGTGCTTGTGAAAGGGCCTTTTTTAGCTCCACACTGTTCTGCTTTCACGTGTTTGGGGTTGAGTATTTCGGTGTGTGACTCAAATAATTCGAGCGTCTTCACCGTAAGCCGAAAGATTCTCTCATGAACCAATATAAATAAATATCATCGCTAAATCCAGATTTGTATTTGGTAAGGGAATCTTAACTCCGACAGCCACAAGACAAAACAAGGATTGATTCTAGTAATGAAAAGTAGATATTAAAGAAAAAGATAATAATATTGTTTATTGCTGAGTGTTGTTTATGCGATCAAGAAGTATGGCGGTGGCTGCTCATTAAAATACTGAATAATTAAATGCAAAACTAAGAAGATAATTAAATAAAAATAGAAATGATTAAATTCCGAAGTTATAATATTACAGAGCTGTTGTTTCTTATGATTTGTAAAGTATTATTTCAATAATAAACGGTTTTCGATTACAGAAATGATATATATACATATATATACACAGACATATATATATACGTATATATATTTGTGCCTCTATATGTTCATACGTCCGCCTGCATATTCCGTTATATATACATATATATACACACACACATATATATATATATATATATATATATATATATATATATATATGTGTGTGTGTGTGTGTGTGTGTGTATATACATATGTATATATATTGTATATACGTAACGTATATGTGTGCGTGTATTCTTGCTGTGTACACGCACACATGTACACTCACACATGTACGCATATGCAGAATGCCATGTATAGCAAATGCGCAAACGCACAACAGAAGAATGTAAGCACACGCATGCACTCGCGCACGCGCACAGGATTAATTTCATGCGAGAATGCTAAAAGAAGCAAATGGTTTTATTTTATTTTCACAAGAGAAACCTCCAAATGAAGTATAACATAGAGAATAAATCATATATGTATGTCTGAATGTGTGTGTATGTCTACGTGTGTGTATACACACACAGACGCACACACATACATTAATATATATGCCACATGAACGAGTTACCAGGAAGAGGGGAGACAGCAATATCATCATCATCATCATCATCATCATCACCATCGTCGTTGTCGTCGTCGTCATCATCATCATTATCACCATCATCATCGAATCTGTTGTACCTGAAGCGAACGCGGTTGAATGTCGTAATAGTGATGTTTAAAATAATAAAATATAACAAAAACAAAACAAAACCATTCCATACAAACAATAAAATGAAAACAAGAAAAATAAAAACGAAAATATTAAAACAACAGCAACAAGAACAATTACAAAACACACACAAAAAAAAAAGAAAATCTAAAACAACACCGACGCAGAAAACTCACCATTTTCCATCTTTACAGAACGATTTCTTTCTTCAGAAAGATGTTTAAGTAAAAACAAAACAGACAAACAAAAAGATGCAGTACTTTGGATAATTGAAGGTTAAAGCAAGAACTTCAAATATTTGTACTAAGATTCTTAATGCAATGAACAGCATCATCATCATCATCATCATCATCATCATCATCATCATCATCACCAGCATCAGAACCATAACATCAACATCCGGCAGCGGTTGTATTATCAGTAACAACATCACTTACAATTGTATATACAACAAACACAGCAGCGATGTTGAAGTATTTACGCTAAAGGATATGGGTAAAACCATAATCTTGTCGGTCCGCTTTAACACCCCCGTCTGGCCCTTGGGTGCATTGCACGGACTTTTCTGGGCTGCATCTATTCAGACCGTAAAAGAAGAAAGAAAGACCGTTTTAGAAATATGTAAATTAAATTGAATAAGTTAACAAGAAACAAAAACATACGCAAGTGTTATTGCATGTGTATACCTATATCTAGACATCTATATTTATCTATCTGTATTTATCTATCTATATATATTTCAAATTAATAATAAAAGTGTCAAATTGATTAATCAAATTAATTAATTAATCAATCAATTAATTAATAATTTTACCAAGTAGCTCGGTACGTTAAAATAACCTTTATAGGCAAAATTATACAAATATTCTATAATTATAAACATAATTTTAATTAGGGGTCAGCTAATTGCTTCACTACATACCGAATTTAGAAATAGTGTGTTACTATCGTGGAGATTCTTACAGTAGTAGAAAAGGAAGTTTTAACTCCTATTTCTAAATTCGGTATGTGGTGAAGCAATTGGCTGACCCTTGATTATAATTATGTTTATAATTATAGAACGCATATATATA
>NC_068992.1:65622378-65627283 GCF_001194135.2 Octopus bimaculoides | reverse complement strand
TCTCTCTCTCTCTCTCTCTCTCTCTCTCTCTCTTTCTCTTATATATATATATATATATATATATATATTTATACCTGTATGTATGTGTATATATGTATATATATCTGTACGCGATACAATTAGCTGTTTCTCCAGTGGGCTTTAGAAGGACTTCAGTGCCCGGTTACCGTTTAATACCAGCGAGAAAAAAAAACAGCCGATGTCCATATTGACCGCCAACCGCATCAATATGGCCACCTTGAAAAGGACATGTTGCAAACTTTGTGAGCACTGTTTTATCTTTTTCATAATACCAACATGTTACAATATCCATCTTCCCACATTGATATTTGTCCACCTACATCATTAAATCGTTAAACGAAATCAATAAGTGTGTGGATAACACCAGGCCATGTTAGACCGATCTGAGCTCCTCCTTATATGGTAAGTTGAAGGTGACGTCACAGCTGGTGCCCTGGAGGCATTCTTCATTCTCCTATTAATTAATAAATAAAAATAAATAAATAAAAGACTCCACAATTATATTAATGAGTTTAAAACTATATAATATCATTTAAAAAATCATTAGGAAACGAAATAAATACATGAAAAAAAAAAAAGGTAGAATATCATTTTTGCATTTGCTCTTTTCTGGAGTTAATTAGATATTTCGCCAGAGTGATGGGAAAGAAAATACAGATTTAATCAGTGGAAGCAAGGAGAAGTAGGAGGAAGAAGAAGAGTGGGAGGAGTAGGAGGTAAAGGAGGCGGAGTAGGAGGAGTATCTGGAGAAAGAATTTCAAATATTAAATTCTACCATGAAAACTAATGTAAACAACGCACGGACAACACATACACATTAGTTAACATCGTCCTCCAGGGTGGTGTATATATTAATTAGTAATAGAGACTAACACCCTATATGCACACATACACACACACACACACATAGACACACAGGCACACACACATTCGTTGTAAGACCCTTCAGTGATTTTCATTTTAATACTATTTCTGTCTGTCTGTCTGTCTCTGTCTCTCTCTCTCTCTCTCTCTCTCTCTATATATATATATATATATATATATATATATATATATATATATATATATATATATATATATATATATATATATATATATACATATATATATATGTATGTATATATATATATCCGTAGTCCCAATTAGATGTGTGTATATTAGTAATATACTTTAATTTTGTGAATGTTATTAAGTAGTATCCCTTTAATTATGCATCTCCTAGCTAAGTGTGCCATCTAATTATGAGTGTATTAATTAGCAATACCTGTAATTAGGGATAAATTAGTCAGCAACAATCACAATGAAGAATAGCAAAATCCTACAATGCCAAACTATAGGAAGATTTTCGCAACTTACAGGACGAGATAAAAACATGTATTGCACGGAGAGAGGTAAATAATAATCCTTTCGACTCTAGGCACAAGGCCTGGAATTACATTATTTCAGCCACGTATAATCTATACCTTATTTTAACGTTTGAAATTCTTGTACTGACATCCTTGTACCGTTTTCCAACAGTCAAAAGTACGTTTGAGAACCCCTGGGTTAGACAAACGGGTTACTTTTGACTGTTGCAAAACGGTACAAGGATGTCAGTACAAGAATTTCAAACGTTAAAATAAGGTATAGATTATACGTGGCTGAAATAATGTAATTCGAAAAAATAGGACACATTAGAAGGCTAATGTTCATTGGAATGGGTTTAAAATCAATGACTAAATTGTTTTCATCATGCACAGAGAAAAAGTGAGAAAAAAGACAACTAGTTATACATATGGAAAAATCTTAGAAAGTTTATAAAGGATTTCTGGCAATTTATTTTTAAATTATCGAGATTCTATGTAAAAAAAAAAAAAATGTGAAAATGCAATGAAAAAAACCCCACAAAAACCTAGTTGTACTTATGGAAGTATCTAAAAAGTATGAATATTTTTTTTGAAATATGTAAATAAAATGAGACGCGCTTTACTTGAATGGCTGTCAATCTGATTTATTTTATCAATAAATGTGCATACATAAATACATATAAACGTACATGTAAGTATATACTTTGGAGTATATATACATGCCAGTTCTCTTTCGATCTTTCTCTCTCTCTCATTATATACATAGCCATAATCATGCATCTACACGCAGACGTGTATGTATGTATGTATGTATGTATGTATGTATGTATGTATGTATGTATGTTTGTAGGCATGTATGTATATATTTCATTTACAAAATATCCTCCCTCGTACTTACATAGAATGAAAACTTACAATAATAGCATGAAATTGTAACATTAACACTAAGTACTTCATGTGATCAATACCGATCGACTATATCGATGTTTTATTGCATATATATATATATATATATATATATATATATATATATATATATATATATATATATCCAGAAACTATTATATAAGTATGTATATACATATTTATATGTGTGTGTGTATATATATATTTATGGTATATTCTGTTAAGAACGTAGTACAGTGTAGAGCTCGTCCACCTTCAGGTTAACCCTTTGCCATCCAGTAATAGCATTATAGGTAGCTTCAGGTTTGCGTTTGGATATTTGTCGTGTGTGAATAGACAATTGAAGGAGTACGGCTGGACATTTAATTTTCAATCCCTACAATTGTTTCCACACAACGTAGTTCTCCAGGTATGCAGGTATTTGATTATACAACTGTTTCCCTGCATTACGAGATCTAGTGTTTCCTCAGACGATATGTAAATATTGTCTGAGTAAGTTTGAAATCCTCCGCTTCAAGGACATCCTCTCTGTCTGTTGTGGCCTAATTTCAGTAATCGTCACTGAGCTTAACAGGGTGTGCTGTTGCCGAAGGGCGGTTGGCAAACTGCTTTGAATGTGTAGATGTAATGGGAAGGTGATTCTGCTACTGTTAAAGTGGTTGCCGTTTTAAAGGGATTGGCATTTTATTTCTTTGTACTGCTTATTTGTTCTTCATGGTTGGTTACACATGCGATTTTTCATAGATGACATTTAAGATTCAACACTTGGACACATACACACACACTCACCCAGAAACACACACACACAAAATGACTGAAACAAGTAAAAGAGTAAGGGTACATATGTATGTATATAAGCATGTATATACATACCGGAGTAAGCACAGAAATGTGAAACAAGGTGGAAAAAAGAGCACTCAAATACCAGAGGTAGGCTAATATGTTTTATTTAAAAGCAGCAGAAATATAACAAAAAGCTGTTACTCAGAGTTTCACGTTCCCGTTCATCGGACAGTTTTCTTAACAAAACTGTCCGATGAATGGCAACGTGAAAGCGAATGTACATATTTTTCATTTCAGAGTTGCTTTACAATTTAGGTTTCATTACGTAGTGTACACTGCGAGGAGTCTCATATAGGCAAACAGAGGAATATTGATCACAACTTCTTCAATTTGAGTAGAAAATGTGAGAATGATAATGGATAGTGAGTTCAGTACACGTTCAACATATATATATATATACAGATACATTCAAAAGCATATATATATGTATATATGAATACACACACACACACACACACACACACACACACACACACACACACACACACACACACACACACACACACACATATATATATATTAGCCTCTTAAATACAGCACACACGTATATCTATATATCTAAATATATATAAATGCGTGTGTGTATGTAATTGACGTTAGATTTTCTAAAACACACCATTTTGCACAGAAACAGACAGAGGCACACACAAGCACACAAGCACATATGCACGCACACACATGTACACACACACACTTATACACCCACACCCACATACCCATCCGTGTGTTAGTCTTCTGTCTTCCTTTGAATTTGGCCTCTGGCATCTGTCTGTCTGTCTTGTAAATTTCAAAGTGGAACAATCAAAATTTATAAGATGACATTTTGGCCGTTATGTCGACTTCTTGTCATAATATTAAAGTTTGTGCCTGAATAATTGTCTCATACAAACACAAGCATTGAAACATACATATATTTATTCTAGACATACATTCGTACACACACATTTATAACCATACATTTATAACTACATACAATTTTTATATATATATATATATATATATATATATATATATATATATATATATATGTATGTATGTATATATATATTCATAAGTGTTTATGTGCATATATTAATGTCCTCGTAAAACCAAAGTGCATGAATTCTGTGACTGTTTCATCGATGTGTCTCTACTGGTTGTTCGAACTAGTGAACCAGTTCCTCAATGAGTATCACCATAAATGTCATAATATTCCAGATCCACTTGTCTTCCTCTTAATGTAATCAAAACATAATGCCTTTCTGGCTCCTGGAGGAATACAAGAATGTATTGAAACAATTCAACATTTGTACGGTACCACCTGATGAATAAAAGATATATCGACTACTCTGCAATGATAAAGCATTGAGCACTTTCTTGTGTATTGTTGTACTCGTCCCAGTGTGTGTGTGTGTGTGTGTGTGTGTGTGTGCGTGTATAACGCAAAAGAATAGAGGTATGGAATTCGAGCAGATACCTTATGACTCAGATAAGGAACCTGATTACGTAACCCTCTTGACATTCACTAAAGTGTGTGTGTGTGTGCATGAATATATAGTTGAAATTTATAGAAAAACAAAAGACGAAGGCAGGTGTTTGAACAAGAAGCGAGTGAATTAGTTTGACGCTCGGCAAAATGAGAACGTCTTTTACGTTTCGAGCCTACGCTCTTCAACAGAAAATAATGAGAGGAAACACACTGAGAGAGAATGAAAAAAACTTGAAGAGTTCATCGGTCCAGCATGGCGAATGGGGTTAAACTAGAAGGAACATGGAACAGTCACTTTGATATAGTTTCTACTCTGATTTG
>NC_068992.1:65620895-65622368 GCF_001194135.2 Octopus bimaculoides | reverse complement strand
CCTAATTTCCAATCCTCTTGAAGTTTTCCTTATTGACTTGCTTTTTAGCGCTCCTTATGATTGTCCTAATGTTGCGGCTGATGTTGTTGCTGGTGGTGATAGTGGGTGTTGTATTTTGGTAGTAGCAGCAGTAATGGTAGTGGTGGTTGTAGAAGTGGTAGCAGGATCAAAGCTGGTGGTGGTCGTGGTGGTGGTGCTGCTGCTGGTGACGTAGTGGCTGCTAGTGCTCATACTAGTGTAGGTAGTAGCTGTAATTTTAGTTGTTGTTGATATAGTAACTGTGCAGGTAGTCCTAATGGTGTTTAGGTGGTAGTGGTGGTGGTGGTGCTAGTAGTAGTAAAGAAAATGGTGTTTGTAGTTGTAGATGTAATAGTGCGTGTGGTGGTAGTAGTAACAGTAGTAGTAGTAGTAGTAGTATGGTGTTTGTGGAAGTAGTAGTAGTGGTGGTAGTAGTAATACTAAAAGTACTAGTGTTTGTAGTAGTAGTAGTAGTAGTAGTAGTAGTAGTAGTGGTGGTGGTAGTGGTAGCGGTGGCAGTAGGTTCTCCAGTTTCATTAGCCGTCTAGAGCGACACCTAGACTCCAGCAGAGCGAACTATTAAATTTCATTAGACATACTCCCAGATGTTAACTTCCATTTTTTGATCTTTTTACGCCATTCTTCCACGTGTCACAGCTGTCCTACATTTCAGCTTTGATTACAAATCAATACTACAGCACACAAGATCGAATTTGAGTCTTTCGTCTCCTCCTTTACTTCTTTTTCCCTTCTTTTTCTTCTTTTTTTTTTCTCCCTGACAACTAAAACACTGTATTGTTGGTAGAAAATAGAGAAATTAATTTTATTTCAATATGTCAGTGTGTGCACAAGCTGTATATGTGTGCAGCATGTATGCACAAGTACGAATGAGTCTATAAGCATGTATGTGCACATGCACACCACATGTTTGCATGTGTGTCTACGTGTGTGTGAACACATGTGGCAATGCCTCGAGCCTGTCTTTTTATTCATGCAATAGATAATGTCGCTGATTTTATAATACTAAACATCGATTTCACATAATTTGTTTCTTTTTTATCCGCCAGAAACGATGCTAATTACCTGAAGAGAAACAATTACAAAGAATGAAGCGTCGAGCTCCCATCAGATGGAACCAGCGATTCGTGTTCGATTCTCAAGCGACGTCATTGTTTCACATCTATCAGTTAAAGTTAAAAGGCAGTAAAAAGACAGAGGCGGTAGAGCATCAGTGGAATATATTCCGGTCGTATGTGCTCCCAGTTTAAATGTTGAAGTCAACTTTGTCTTTCATTGTTTCTACGGAGGTCAGGATTGATAAATAAATTACCAGCCAAGTACTGAATATCGTTCTCTCTTTCTCGCGTAGGGGTTTCTAAAAATCATGCGGAAGGGGGCAAAAGGATTCTTACGTTAGTTTTTTTTTCTATAAACTAGTCATTGGTTAACATGACG
>NC_068992.1:65616219-65620851 GCF_001194135.2 Octopus bimaculoides | reverse complement strand
GGGGGGGGGGGGTCAGAAAGGCAGCGAGCTGGCAGAAACGTTAACATGGCGGGCGAAATGCTTCGCGGTATTTCGTCTGCCACTATGTTCTGAGTTCAAATTCCGCCGAGGTCAACTTTGCCTTTCATCCTTTCGGGGTCGATAAATTAAGTACCAGTTGCGTACTGAGGTCGATCTAATCGACTGGCCCCCTCACCCAAAATTTCGGGTCTTGAGCCTTGAGTAGAAAAGAATATGTCGGGGCCAGAAAGGAAGAGCCTTACATCGTTACCGACATTTGCCGGCCACTTCTCATATAAAACTGATTCGCAACCGTGGAATGACACGCAGAAACTGATAGACCTTCCTCCGAAATATGGACATCGAAATACTGGAAATGTATTTTGTATAAAAGGGCCATCATTTAGTGTTAACAGTTTACGCAGTCAGTTCGCATCCCACTAGGGTAGCCTTTCTCCGGAGTCCCGTGACTTCATATTATCATATTGAAAGGCAATGAAGATCTGTCTGTCTGTTTACAAAGACATAGATGCGCGCGCGCGCACTCACACAAATGAACTAAAAACAGATAGTTCTGTATCCCACTAAGAGGTAACTAAGAAGTGACTTTTTACCTGTCTGTCATTTGAACTCGGAATTTCGGATTTATGAAGTAGTGACAAGCACGTCATTTTCTATGGCTGTTACAGAATAAGTGAAAGTGGACCAGTGAGGTGAGACCCCCTTCGGTATTGAATGACCATGGGATTGCACCTAGAAAGTTACCCTCCGAGGCACAAGTCCGCCCGAGGTTGATTTATGGAAGACCAGCAGTCGCCCGTACATACCAGCCTCCACTCTCCACGCCACCGATATTATCCAAGGCAAAGGGGCCGATAGAGCTTGGCACCAGTGACATCGCAACTCATTTCTACAGCTGAGTGAACTGGAGTAACGTGAAATAAAGTGTCTTGCTCAAGAACACAACCCGGTCTGGGAAGGGAATCGAACTCGCTACTTCACAATCGTAAGTTCGATGCTCTAACCACTGAGCCATGCGCCTTCGCTAATGAGGACCAGTAGAAAATCAAATAGCGATTGTAGACCTCATCAACACCACACACGAGGTGACTTCTACAGGGTCGGACATGGTAAAACTAGTTGCCAAATTGCACTACATCGTATTCAGAAATATAGGACACATTCTACAATGAGTCGTTCAGATGCAATGATCAACGTCTTTGATCACGGCTCACCTGTGTTTAAATAACAACAAACGAAAGAAGAAAAACAATCATGACACCGCACCTCCTCTGAAAATTAACAGACGTTGAAATAATAACATTTGTGGAGTTTTGTTACCTTTTTTAACATTGTTTTAAACTTTAACTTGCAACTGTATCGAATTTGAATTATTGGCAGGAAACATTTCACAGTTTTGCGTAGACAAGAAAAGTATGGCACCAGCGACATATATTAAAATACGTTAAAAATGTTTTAATCCAATCAACGTTGAGCGAAAATGTTCCGACATGAAATAAAAAGAAAGCCGCCGGAAGCATTCTGAAGTCATCTAAACATTGTTGTCCATGATAATATATAAATTCAATAGAACATGGTTGATTAATGGTGTGATTACAGTCAGAAAGAAGAAATCTTTTGAAACAGAACAAACGCAACACAATAGCTAATAAATTTCACTCACAAAATCTGAAGTACAATTATGCTTTCCTATTTTTCCAACATTTTCTTTCCTTTTATTCTCATATATGTGTTTTTTCCTTCTTTTCAGAAGAGCATGAAATATTAAATGTTGCGTAAATATTTGTTACTACTCTTCTATTCTTTATGACCATGTTCGTTTTTAACCCCTTTTGTGTCGCTAATAGTGTATTTTACAATCCTCTGATTGAGTCTATTTTTTTTCGCTAATATCCTTTTGTTTTGAGTTTCTCATTGTTGTTTAACCCCAGGTCAGTCCGTGATTGAGGAGATTCATTGATAAAATGTATATGTATATATATATATGTAAAAGGGACCAAAGTACGTACGCCGCTTGTGTATATGAAGAAAATAATACAAAACATGGGACAAGAACGTGTCAGGCGACAACAAAACATCCAGACAGTTGGATGATACAAAAAAGGACATGAAAAAACAAGGACGGGTCATTCGGAGTTTTCTTTCGTCACTCGAGTTCCTGCAAACATAATCCCGAATTCGACTGACGAAAGAAAACTCCGAATGTCCCGTCATTGTTTTTCTTGTCCTTTTTTGTATACATCGTCTGGATGTTTTGTTGTCGCCTGACGCGTTCTTGTCCCATGTTTTGTATTCTTTTATATATATATATGTATGTTTGTGTGTATATATATTTATATATATGTATATACATATGTATGTAGATATGTATATATATGAACAAATATATCTGTGCATGTGTCTATATACTTGTATAATTATGTACACACACACGCGCGCGCGCGCACGCACATACATGTATGCATGCATATACAAACAACCAAACGATACGATGTAAGTGCTTCTCTATAAATGTGAAACGTCATTTTATTCTCATCAACATTATTATTACTACTACTACTACTACTACTACTACTACTACTACTACTACTACTACTACTACTACTACTACTATTACTATTTTGTCCATGTTGGTTGTTGTCTGTGTTGAGAATACAAAAGATAGAATTGTGATGAAAGGAAACTGTCTACTTCGGAAGCAGTGTGTGATGGCGATTGTTGTGGTAGCGATTAGAGACGGCTGCGTTGTAGTTGCTGGTGTTTTGGTTTTCTTGAGTGACTGCTCGACGGTGATTGTAACGATATTGGTCTAACTCTAGTGGGGCCAGTGTGAGATAAGCACTTATTCGTTATGTTTAGTTCAGCACAGAACTTCACAGGTAGACACTAAAAATACAACAACAGTAAGAACAACAATAACAATAAGAGCACATCTATTATATTAACGAAAAGGAAAAGAAGAAAAACCAAACAGAACCGCGAGAGAGCTAATATAAACAAGTGAAAAGGAAAGGAGAAACAAGAAAAATAATGGTAGGAAAATTTAGAATCGATGGCAGGTTCGGAAAGAAAGCCAAAAAAAGGGTAAAAAAAAAAAAAAATACATGGTTCTACTATGTATAGGCATCTTTAAATTTTCTGAATGCGGAAAAAAAATATGTCAAAGAGATTTATGTTGCAGATAAATGCTGATGATAACGATAATAATAATAATAATAATAATAATAATAATGATAATAATAATAATAATAATAATAATAATAATAATAATAATAATAACAACAACAACAAAGGTAATAATAATGATATTTATGATGTGTGTCTGTGTATTGGAGCGTTTGTTTGTTTTCTGTAATGTTTTCTCTTCTGTATTCCTTTTGTGTTCCGCGCTGTCAATGGATTTTAAAATGATTGATGATGAAGATGATTGATTTAACAGCTAAGTAGTAGCAACGCGACAGATAAAGACTCGGTTAATGTTTAAGTGATAAATTAACGGGTCTTTTGTTTTGTCTCTTATATTTTTTAATGCTGTTCTGATTCTGCCGCCGCCATTTTGTCCCAAAAAATCTTCACCTTGTCAGTTTGGCTTATTTGTTTTTACAGAGAAGCTAAGAGTAAATCGTCTGAAAACCTTATGTGATATTCTCCATCTTATCATTTACTCTTGATACAATTAAGGACCTCCGTCGTAACTTCCAAATGTAAATTGATCACAAACGCAAAATCCTTTCAATGAATAATAATCTAAATGATCCATTTCTACAACCAGTGATCAATCACATACTTTGTTTATCACAAATGCTATCGATACTTATAATATGCTTGATCTTTACTTTATTCCTCTCAGTCAATTCATTAGCTTGTCGATGTTTCCACGTATTATAAAGTGCCGAAGGTTCTTAAACAGAGACAAGTTATTAATTCCTAATGAATATACTGTTCACTTAAATGTTCTGCAATGTTTTCGTAACTTTATTTGTTTTATTCATCAAGTTATAACAAAAGCAGCCTTGCATTCAGAGTAGAGGCCATTGTGTTGCAGCGTCTGAAGACACCCTTCTGCTATTTCTTTGAACACTCGCTGATAACAACTGTTGTCTTTCAAGGGGAAGAACTCTTGCTTGATGAAGCGTTGCGACCGCAGAAAATGACCCATGGATTGGAGCAGGTAATGATATATTACAGGTTCACTCACCATAATGTAAATAGTGGCGTATATCTGTACTCGTGTATAAACTTGTGTGTGTATGTGTGTATGTATGTATGTATATATGTATGTATTGGGGATAATTTTAATATAGTACACACGCGCGGGCGCATGCACACACACGCATACACACACACGTATAATCATGTGTATAAATATAAACCTACCAAATTTTATGAAATACTTCCACCGTTCGGAGAGGAGAGAGTCCATCATAGAAATGTTACTACTTTCCACTAACGGTGAAACATGACTAGTAAACTTAGAAACTAATTTTTAATAAAGAGACTTCACACTTCCGTCTCTTGCATTAAGTATTTGAATCGTGACTGTGGCTTTAATATGTGATATTAATAGAGCCTGTTTAATATCGTTATATTACTAAAAGCATATGTATATAT